>NC_054704.1:3017861-3275361 GCF_016097555.1 Gigantopelta aegis | reverse complement strand
CTCAGTCAATCTACCAGTGATACAGCACTGGCTGAAGTGACAACTAACACTGTGGGTACAACAACTGGACCTATCCAGGGACCTGTTACTCAGTCAATCCACCAATGATACAGCACTGGCTGAAGTGACAACTAACACTGTGGGTACAATAACTGGACCTATCCAGGGACCTGTTACTCAGTCAATCCACCAGTGATACAGCACTGGCTGAAGTGAGAACTAACACAATGGGTACAACTGGACCTATCTAAGGACCTATTACTCAGTCAATCTACCAGTGATACAGCACTGGCTGAAGTGACAACTAACACAATGGGTACAACTGGACCTATCTAAGGACCTGTTACTCAGTCAATCCACCAATGATACAGCACTGGCTGAAGTGACAACTAACACTGTGGGTACAATAACTGGACCTATCCAGGGACCTGTTACTCAGTCAATCCACCAGTGATACAGCACTGGCTGAAGTGACAACTAACACAGTGGGTACAACAACTGGACCTATCCAGGGACCTGTTACTCGGTCAATCTACCAGTGATACAGCACTGGCTGAAGTGACAACTAACACAATGGGTACAACTGGACCTATCTAAGGACCTATCCAGGGACCTGTTACTCGGTCAATCTACCAGTAATACAGCACTGGCTGAAGTGACAATTAACACAGTGGGTACAACAACTGGACCTATCCAGGGACCTGTTACTCGGTCAATCTACCAGTGATACAGCACTGTCTGAAGTGACAACTAACACTGTGGGTACAATAACTGGACCTATCCAGGGACCTGTTACTCGGTCAATCTACCAGTGATACAGCACTGGCTGAAGTGACAACTAACACTGTGGGTACAATAACTGGACCTATCCAGGGACCTGTTACTCGGTCAATCTACCAGTGATACAGCACTGGCTGAAGTGACAACTAACACTGTGGGTACAACAACTGGACCTATCCAGGGACCTGTTACTCAGTCAATCTACCGGTGATACAGCACTGGCTGAAGTGACAACTAACACTGTGGGTACAATAACTGGACCTATCCAGGGACCTGGTACTCGGTCAATCTACCAGTGATACAGCGGCTGAAGTGACAACTAACACTGTGGGTAAATAACTGGACCTATCCAGGGACCTGTTACTCGGTCAATCTACCAGTGATACAGCACTGGCTGAAGTGACAACTAACACTGTGGGTAAATAACTGGACCTATCCAGGGACCTGTTACTCGGTCAATCTACCAGTGATACAGCACTGGCTGAAGTGACAACTAACACTGTGGGTACAACAACTGGACCTGTCCAGGGACCTGTTACTCAGTCAATCTACCGGTGATACAGCACTGGCTGAAGTGACAACTAACACTGTAGGTACAATAACTGGACCTATCCAGGGACCTGTTACTCAGTCAATCCACCAGTGAGCTACACCAGCCTGGTTGAAAACACTATTAGATGAATACAGCAGTAATAAAGAATAACTTACTCAACAAGGTTTCTTTGCCTACTCTGAAAGGAAAGGAAGGTTATAACCACCTCAGCAATGTCTAAACTCCCAATATTTGGTCCCTGGTCTCACACCAGTGTGATCGAGAGAGGTAACCCACTGCTGCCATATTGAATACTGATTAACAGCAAGCAGCCATAGGCAATTGTCCAGACCAGACAGCACATACCACCACTTTTACACTGGTGACTTACTTTGAGTGCCTCGGGTAGAGCTCGGTCTAAACTGGCACCGCGGACAGCATGGAACATCTCGTCCACCATCTCCTGTCGGTTCTTGATGAAGTCACCAATCTCCTTCAGCACTTTGTCAAGGTCAAGGTCAGGATTATTCTCATCTGCTAGTGTACTTTCATTCTTCTTTTTGGTTCCCTAAAATAGATCAAATTAAAAAACATGAAAGGTAATCAAACATATCAAATACAACCATTAATTCTATAAAATATATCAAATTTTATAAACAATAATTAAATATATTTTGATTATAAGGCAATGGAAATTGAACTCTGAATGATCTCACCTCAAGTGACAGGTAGATGAAGGCACTGTCATATTTTGATTATAAGGCAATGGAAATTGAACTCTGAATGATCTCACCTCAAGTGACAGGTAGATGAAGGCACTCTCATATTCTACAAGTCTCAGAAAATAAGAGGGATATCATCTTAAAGGAACAGCTATGGGAGATAACCCAGAGTTGATTTTAGCAAACCTGTGGATATGACAGAGATCCTAATGGCTATGTTAACCAAGTGCAAACAATACATCTAAAAATCTTTGTCCTACTTAGGGTCAGTATTATCAGTTTACCAATAAAGGGCAATATCCCATGCTGGGCCAATATTATCAGTTTACCAATAAAGGGCAATATCCCATGTCGGGCCAATATTAGCAGTTTACCAATAAAGGGCAATATCCTACATAGGGCCGATATAATGAGTTTACTAGTAAAGGGCAACATCCTACATAAGGGCGATATAATGAGTTTACTAGTAAAGGGCAATATCCACGTAGGACTGATGTAATGAGTTTACTCATAAAGGGCAATATCCTAGGTAGGGCTGATATAATGAGTTTACTAGTAAATGGCAATATACCACATATGACTGATATAATGAGTTTACTCATAAAAGGCAATATCCTAGGTAGGGCTGATATAATGAGTTTACTAGTAAATGGCAATATACCACATATGACTGATATAATGAGTTTACTCATAAAAGGCAATATCCTAGGTAGGGCTGATATAATGAGATTACTAGTAAAGGGCAATATACTAGGTTGGGCCGATATAATCATTTTACTACTAAAGGGCAATATACTACATAGGGCCGATATAATCAGTTTACTAGTAAAGGGCAATATACCACGTAGGGCCGATATATCAGTTTACTTGTGCTATATCTCACTTTAGGCCGAGATAATCCATCTACTAGTAAAGGACCATGTCTGACATAGGGCCAATATCCCTGGGTTATGAGTAAAGATTTATTATTGGTTGATCCAGAGAGAGCAACATCCCGTGTAGGGCTCACATTATCATTTCATCAGTAAATGGCCCCATCCTACTTAGGACCATGATTACGTGAAAAGATGACACTTTATGTGCAAACAGAGCCTTGTGACACAGACTTGTTCAAGTGCTCACTGAGCAGACTGGTGCACCTTGCCGCTGGGTGGGCTGTACCACATGACAGACTACATCCACAAATCAGCCACACGGCAGTAAATCAGTAGAGAAACGCAGGCCAAATATCACTATCAGCTAGTGTTTTGCAAGTTTGTCAAATAATATAATAATATTTGCGGGGAGAATTCCGTCATGGATGTTGAAATATCTCCGAGGTAACCGGTTGCAGATGTTCGCCAAGTTGTAGGTATGTTTCCTTTAGTCACTACAAAGACAGTAAGCGAAGACGGCATATTTGAGAATTGTTTCCTTCACTGTGCATTGTCGTCATGCTTCGCTGTAAGTTCCAGTACTAATGCTGCATTGCAAAAGAACTTTTTTCTTTATTTTCAGGTGAAGATATGGAAAACTTGTGAGTTCTGGTGAACAGTACTGAAAGACTATTTAGATTTTTTCAACCTTGCCAAAATACCTAACCCCAACATGATTAATTACAGACACAGGCACAAATATCTGACATTAGCTTTAACAAATCATCACATTCAAATAAAAGAAAAGAAGTCTTTGTTCAAGAGCACCTGAGCACATTTTAAACTACAGCTCTTTGGTGTCTAACATACTGTTATAACGACACTTGCTCTACACAATTAGGAAACCCACTGCTGCCACCACAAATGCCACCACAGAGCAGCAAGGCATCAGGCCGTGCTTATAAAACTTTTATTTAGAGTCCAGACTCAAGGCTCTAAGAGAGTCTGAGACTTTAACATTAAGACAAAACCATACAAACTGTATGTGTGTGATGTCATTAAAGATTGAAAGAAAAAAAGAAAGAAATGTTTTATTTAACGACGCACTCAACACATTTTGTTTACGGTTATATGGCGTCAGACATATGGTTATGGACCACACAGATTTTGAGAGGAAACCCGCTGTCGCCACTACATGGGCTACTCTTCCGATTAGCAGCAAGGGATCTTTTATTTGCGCTTCCCACAGGCAGGATAGCACAAACCATGGCCTTTGTTGAACCAGTTATGGATCACTGGTCAGTGCAAGTGGTTTACACCTACCCATTGAGCCTTGCGGAGCACTCACTCAGGGTTTGGAGTCGGTATCTGGTTTAAAAATCCCATGCCTCGACTGGGATCCGAACCCAGTACCTACCAGCCTGTAGACCGATGGCCTGCCACGACGCCACTGAGGCCGGTAAATAATTTTTTATGACATTTGGACCTAATTAGAAGAAAAGCACACAAAATTTAATAATATTTCATCATAAATCTTGTTCAGCATAGATGTAAATATAACACGTCAGTGGATATTCCAAAGGCCGATTTCGCAAATTTGCAAAAAGCGTCCACTCCTCACCAAAGCAAGATATAATAATTTAACAAAAAACTTTGTTCTCTTAACTAGTTACCCTCCAAGTTTAATGTGTGTGGTTAAACCGTGTATTTTTAATTATTAAGAAAATGTGTTACCAGTCTGCCAAAACTGTCCACAGCTGGGTACAGAAACACAGAAATGTTGGGAAATATTATACTGTTGCCACATACTGACAATCACTTTACAACTAATATGTCTTATCGACAATATTATTATGTAGTCTTTGCATTTATTAATATAAAATACAACAGACCCGTAGGAACTGGGGAGGGGCAGGCCTAGGTGCTTGTTCTCCACCACACACTCTATGATGAAAATGTATGTTTTAAGTTTACACTATTTTGCATAAATAAAGATGATATAAAGATAAAAATCTAGTTTGTATCCCTCACTAGAGACTGTATTCCCCCTCCCACCTCCCCCCACTTCAAATATCGTTCCTACAGGCCTATACAAATGTAGATACTATGTAGAGGGTGAGGTTAGGAACCAGTTCCTTTTATCTTTAGGATTTTGTAATCATGATTTCAAACCAACTGTTTCAGGTAATTTGCTCCACATACTGACATAAAACACATTTGTTATATATTGGAATAAAATAAAAATAATTACAATATATCCAGTGTTACTTTCTTTAATCATTCATGGAGGAAGAAGGAAGTCCTGATGAAAATATATTACAGGTAAAATATATTACCGGTAAAACAAAATAATATATGATGCTGATTCCATGTGGTAACTACTGTTAATTTTGGTTTAAATTGCTAGATGCCAAAAGTTATTAATTATATTATTTTATGGTAACAGTCGAAAATTAGACGACCAATTGTTTCAACCTCTGCCAAAGGTACCAGGTTTTCAATAATTTGAGGGTACGTAATAAAACAGGCCCGTAGGAACTGGGTGGGGGTGGGGGTGGGGGTGGGGGTGGGGGTGGGGGTGGGGGTGGGGTGCCCTCCACTTGTGAGCTTTTCTTTATCACATTAAGTTTTGCCATTGTAACCAAAATCTGATGTAGAGTTTATACCCGGTCCGTCAGTGCCCCCCCCCCCCCCAAAGTCGTTCCTGCGGGCCTGTAAAAACTAAATATATTCAAAGGAGTATATTGGGTGGTTATAGGTTTGAAATGTTTTTTTTATTGAACATTTTATTTCATGCACTTTTATAAATTTTAAACAGCAATTATGTTACTATAATCTATCGAAAAAATAAAACATTATATATATATATACACATTAATTTCTGAGATCATTTAGTACATACATGCAAGTTTACCCTCCGCACCCTCTGGCAGAAACCCAGGGTAGGTATTAAAATAATTATTTGGTGTAGAGTATTTTTAATATGACATACAGAAAGCATTGAAAAGTACAATTTTATTATGCTTTAATAATCGACATTAGCTTTAAAACTAATTAACCATCATTCCTTCTGGCCACAGTACATATGTTGTTCCTGCCAAAGTGTTAGCATTTTAATTTTAATGACAATATACTGAACTGACTATAAACATTGTTAACTAACGTAATAATTCACGTTTTGAAGGTGTTTTGTTATAAGGTTAACAAACCAACTAGATCAAGAGACATTAGTATGGAGTCGTTATGGGCTGTCGGTGAAAATTAATTTGGTAATTATAGGTAAATATAAGTTTAAATATTCGTATGTGAACAAATTGCAATACCTTTATTTAATGTATATCTTAAGTACATACTTGTTTTAATTTTCACATTGTAAATGTACCATAACCTGCTGTATTTAGTTGGTGTAAAGCCTGTTCGACGACAATAATGCGTCCATGTTTTAAAACAACTTTTGTTTTTTTGGAAATCGAAACCATGATGTTGGCCGCTTCTTGGGATGCATTGCTGTTACTGTTGCAGTTAAACACTGTGCAATTAACCATCATATAATTTATGTATACCGGTATTGTTTGGTAACTCTCACCGATGACGTATTGCCTCGCTTTCGTTCAGATCTATGCATAATCCCGCCCACTTCTGTTTTTACCCCAAACCTAAGACGCGCAGCTGACCGGTGCCTCGCAGCGAGCCGGGCGTTAGAGTAATGCGGTCTTTGACGCTAACTTAATCCATTACACACTACATGTCTTTTGGTGTCCGGTCTCCTTTAAGGCACTACAATTTAACATGGAGTGTGGCAGATTAAAGTAGTCTGACTGGAACAGTGTCCCTTTCCATGATTTATCTGAATGAATGAATGAATGAATGGTTTAACGACACCCCAGCATGAAAAACACATCCATTATTGGGTGTCAAACTAAGGTAAATAAAATGATGATAAATATCAACATAAAACTTTAACAGATGTTATATATGAAGACACTGAAGTACACACCTTGAGTAATATAACACATACTAATTTGTGTGGATTTTACAAGTGTGGTCCTTGATCTACGGTAGTCACCTTGAAATATTCACTATGTGCCAATACTTAACAAAACAAACCTGATCCAAATATTCAAGTACTCATCTGCAAATGTATTTTACAAGTTTAGTCTTTGGCCTATTGTAATGACCTTGAAATATCCACTAACTGCTGGGTGGAAGTCCTTAACAAAAATAACCTGCTACTCATCTGCAAATATGTTTTACAAGTGTGGTCATTAGTCTACTATAGTGACCTTGAAATATTCAGTAGGTGCCGATACTTAACACAAATAGCCTGCAAATGGTGGAAAACTTGAAAACAAATTATGTAATTATTTGACTACAGCCTAGCTCAAACACAGGTGATTAACCTACCAGGTAAGCTTATATTCATAATACAATATATTGTAGCAAAAGTGCAGTTTTATGCAAGTTTTGCAATAACTGTAACATTTTAAAAACAGTAGAACTATTTACACATTTATATCATAAAAGTAAAAAGGTGGTGAAAAACCTTAAACAAATTGTGTGTGTGTGTGTGTGCGCGCGTGTGTGTGTGCGCATGCGTGCGTGCATGCGCATGCGTGCGTGCATGCGTGCGTGCGTGTCTATATATATATATAGAGAGAGAGGATTCGTCACGAGTATTTTTTAATATGGAAAATATCAACCGAGTCTATGTTAATCGGTAGAGGCTCGACAAATACCGATTAACTAGACGAGGTTGATATTTTTCATATTAAAAAACAGAGTAGCGAATTCTGTTTATCCTATAACACTTCTAAAATAATATTCTAATTAATTTTTTAGTAAATCACAGTACTAAAGTCACCGCCATCGATAATATGACGTCATCACGATTAGCACAGATTAGTTTGACGTCACACATTTTAAACAAATCTTTGAAAACATTACGCTCAGATACACGGGTCTTGTTGGCTTGTAGGCAAATGACCCATTCACAGCAACACATTACCTAGAGACCTTGAAAATTTGCATACCATTATTAACCTGGTTAAAAAAGTAAATTATCACATGGGTTTATGACATGGATATCATGGGTAAGTTATAGGATAAATATATTTATCATATAATATCTTACATTTTTAGTGCAATCAAAGTATGTGATATTTTTCAGATCACATACTTTAAGAATTTGACAACTTTGCAAATTAAATGTAAATTAGTCGAGGTCTCAGCACTAGGTTTATTGACATTTAAGCAAACATATTTGGGTGACACTCCATGATTGACGTATGCATTCATAGTCATCAAATAAAAACATTTCAATGGCAATTTATCACTGAAAGCTGTCCAGCTTTCAGAAAACAAAAAACGTTAGGTATAACTTTATTTTGATATAAGGACATCCAAAATGATGTCATTTCCATTCAAAAATACACTGCGTCACATATTCTTATGTCATTTGAATATCTAGTAATGGCGGACTGGAATTAAAGCTGTGTGTACAGTTTACAAAAACATGTTGTATTAAGCTTGAGCTTATATGATAAAGAGATTATTACCCTCGTGTATTTCGGTATCGTCAATATCATATATTAGGAATAAAAATAATGTATTATGCTTGCCAGAGGCTCGCATAATACAATTTTTATTCCTAATATATGATATTGACGATACCGAAGAACACTCTGGTAATAACCTATATATATATATATATATATGTATGTATGCACTATATGCACTTTTTCAACTCCAGTAAATTAATTTTGTTTCACGTGATCACCCAGCCATAAATAATACCGTCCCTCTAGTACCTGTTATTATTTCCATTAGTAAATGATATTGAATGAAATTCTAAACATATCGGAGCCTGTGAGATGAGGACGTTTCGCAGCCAATAAATCAGTGGATGATGTTGTGATTTTTAACGACAGGACAGCACAGATGGGGAGATAGGGCAAACATAAAGACGGTGTTCCTCACAGACATATTTCCCAGAACTTGTCATGTTTTCGTTACAGGTCTCTACACAAAAATATCATAAAAATGTTTTTATATGTTGTACATCTTTGCTTCAAAAACTTTATTAGCCTCGCAATTGCTAGATTTGCCAGATGCACGAATGCTTGAAGCAATTTCAACTGCGAAGTCGTGTTAGAACTTTATTGCATATTTTATCATTGGCAGCTGCTGCAGCGTGGAAATAGCAATATTAAATATGTTGTTGGTACTTAGCAGGTTACACTAATACAGCCTTACAACAGTTCCCTAGTACAAAGTCTAGCATCAGAAAACATTTTATCGTATTAAACCATCCTCAAAATTCTTCGGTACAAAAAAAGAAGTTAAAGTTTGTTTGTTTAACAGCACCACTAGAGCATAACAATGTAAAACATCTGCTAACATATAGTCTTAGAGAGGAAACTCATTACATTTTTCCATTAGTAGCAAGGGATCTTTTATATGCACCATCTCACAGACAGGATAGCACATACCACGGCCTTTGACATACCAGTTGTAGTGCACTGGCTGGAACAAGAAATAGCCCAATACTGTCTTTAGTATAAATTCTACTAAAATTAAACACACAGTTGATTACTTAATATTTTATATTAATACAGTCGTCTCATAATTTTGTACCGAGAAATTAAGCACTCATTTTTAACATCTAAAACATTCTGTATACATATTAAACTTTAAAAAAAAGCTCAAACTAAATTCTGATATTTCAACTGGGAATATTTCGCTTCAAAACCTGGGCAACACTCCGCCTAGCCTTGCTGGAATGGAGCCATATATCAGGGTGTGCATGGGTAGAGGTATAATAAAGTCCTACTGGAATGGAGCCATATATCAGGGTGTGCATGGGTAGAGGTATAATAAAGTCCTGCTGGAATGGAGCCATATATCAGGGTGTGCATGGGTAGAGGTATAATAAAGTCCTACTGGAATGGAGCCATATATCAGGGTGTGCATGGGTAAAGGTATAATAAAGTCCTGCTGGAATGGAGCCATATATCAGGGTGTGCATGGGTAGATGTATAATAAAGTCCTACTGGAATGGAGCCATATATCAGGGTGTGCATGGGTAGAGGTATAATAAAGTCCTGCTGGAATGGAGCCATATATCAGGGTGTGCATGGGTAGAGGTATAATAAAGTCTGGAATGGAGCCATATATCAGGGTGTGCATGGGTAGAGGTATAATAAAGTCCTACTGGAATGGAGCCATATATCAGGGTGTGCATGGGTAAAGGTATAATAAAGTCCTGCTGGAATGGAGCCATATATCAGAGTGTGCATGGGTAGAGGTATAATAAAGTCCTACTGGAATGGAGCCATATATCAGGGTGTGCATGGGTAGAGGTATAATAAAACTCTTTTATTCCACACATACGTTCTTGTTAACCTTCTGACTACTGCAGGCGAGATATCTCGCCCGACGTCACGTCAGTCGATATACTGTACACTGTATACAGTGCATTCCCCAATTCATATTTCCCGCCGTTTTGCACACGACACTCACCGGAAACGGAAATATAATTAAAGAAAAAAGATTTTTTTTCAAAATGGTGGTTTTTGTTTTGATTTTTTCAACTGAAAATACCTTGAAATTTTGAGTTCAAAAAGTGGTTTTCGGCAAGTATTTTCGCTTGACAACAATGGCGGCACGTCGCGGTAATTTTCAGGGATCGATAGCTGATTGTAACAGCTAATTTGATAATAAATTTGATCGTTTTACCAACAACGAAAATTACCAAATATTGCAATATGAATCGTAGTTCGGGTTTTAAAAAAAATTCTGGTCAAAAAACCACTGTTATCGGGAATAATGGACATAAATACTGGACAGCTGGCCACAAATGCCCGTAAGTAAACGCAACTTTTTCGATTTTTTGCCTAATTTTAATCACCATTAGCCGATCTAAAATAATAAAAATTACAAAAAAAGACACGAAAATAATACTTACCGATTCATATATGAACTTTATTTCATGTATTTATGAAACATTTAAGTGAATATATGTGAGTAAAAATTATAAACTTGTACCCACTCAACGAGGTTTTTGTTAAAAATTAATCCAGTAGTCTAAAGGTTAAGTAATACAAGTTTTAAAAATCACTAATTCACAAAATGTTTCACACATTGCTTCTTTTTAATTCACAAATTTTGACACAGAATTTTTCATTTTAATTCAAAAGTTTTGCCACATAACTTGTTTTAATTCACAAGTTTTGACTCATAACTTTTTTTTTACTTCACAAGAGTTTTGACACATTAAATTACAATAATTTTCACACATTACTTCTTGATAAGCACAGTTTTATGTTACGTAATTATGCCTATTACTAAACATTTAAATGGCATGCATAAACAGAAAGCAACTTACAGGTAATCAAAACCGACTGTATTAAATGGCCAAACCTGTTATGAAGGACATCTTGTATACCAACCACCTGTATATAAAGGGCAACACATTCGTTCTACACATGCATACACATACTTGGGTTTTACCTTCAAATAAAGACAAAAACCCTATGCCATGTGAACATGTGTGGTCTGAATAGCCAGGTTCCACTATATCACGTTGTGTATTATGCAGAACAAGCCGGTTGATAATAATTTGGCCCAGTCCCATATTTACTGTTATAATTAGACAGGTACAGATTTTACTGGTGTCCTGCTGACTCGGTGTTGCCAGCTCAGTAACAAGGTTAAATGAAGATGTTACCCACATGTACCATGTTTGTGTCTGCCCCATGTGTCACAACAAGCAACTTAAGTATTCGTCCTACATAAATACTATGAGTCGGCATGTGTCACAACAAGTGACTTAAGTATTCCGTCCTTCATAAATACTACAAGTCGGCATATGTCACAACAAGTGACTTAAGTACTGGACCCATATAAATACTATGAGTCGAGGCACATGACAATGAATGTGAATACAGACAGAGACATCAAGGGCTAATAATAATAAAATATTACACATTTCTAATTGAGAAAGAAAGATAATGGGAAGTTTTGTTTCTCACTTGATGTTCATGGTGCAGATACATTTCACATAAAATTGTGGCAATTTTTACCTTGTAAATACGAAAATGGATGGTAAGTTTGTCTTAAATTTGAAATAAGAATTTTGTAATTTTGAAATTCAAACTTAGGATCAATAAAGATACATGCATGTGGCCTAATGCTAGGACAGACTGTCAACTGACATGACCAAGTTGGCCAACTTGATGGCTGCATTGTAATTTCCCTAACTGCCACCATACGATAGGTGCGCTCAGATTAACAACTAATCGGTCATAAAAGACAGACAGCGAGAATCATGTTGTAAGAGCAATCAGACTAGCAACTGGACAGTTGTAGAAGTCGTGAGAGCAGAAAGTTGGACTACTTTGTCATGACATTTGGTTGTCAGATCCTAGCATTAGTAAATCAAAGTCTACTGGGTCAAATATAACATGGTAGCTGTGATACTGGTCTGGAGTATTAGACAAGTAACTTGCCTCTGTCACACTCCAGTGTCAGTCATAAGAGTATAGTACACAACTGGTATTAATTTATTAAACAAAGAAGAAACAAGTGCACCAAGTATTTAATTTTAAATTTTGTCAGTAAATAATTCATTAATTTGTAAAGACCACCTTACAATATCCATGTGTCACGGTTTTAACACCTAGAATTAAAACTGTATGAGACATATTTTGAGATTTGTAAAATAATTCATTAATTTGTAAAGACCACCTTACAATATCCATGTGTCACGCTTTTAACACCTACAATTAAAACTGTATGAGACATATTTTGAGATTTGTAAAATAATTCATTAATTTGTAAAGACCACCTTACAATATCCATGTGTCACGCTTTTAATACCTACAATTAAAACTGTATGAGACATATTTTGAGATTTGTAAAATAATTCATTAATTTGTAAAGACCACCTTACAATATCCATGTGTCACACCTAGAATTAAAACTGTATGAGACATATTTTGAGATTTGTAAAATAATTCATTAATTTGTAAAGACCACCTTACAATATCCATGTGTCACACCTAGAATTAAAACTGTATGAGACATATTTTGAGATTTGTAAAATAATTCATTAATTTGTAAAGACCACCTTACAATATCCATGTGTCACACTTTTAACACCTAGAATTAAAACTGTATGAGACATATTTTGAGATTTGTAAAATAATTTTTTATTATAATACATTTTATGAAATTTGTTATCTTTCTTACTTTTTGGACTTTTTGGTTGCAATAACTTCTTTCAGAACTGATGAATTATGTCCAGAAAATATTAAGCTGCAATTTTATTAAATTTATATATATTTGGGGGTTTTAAAAAAGAAATATTCAATAATTGGTTGAAGCTGCCGATGGAATCCTTGTTGTACACTTCTGAAGAACAGACTGAAAAAACCCATCAGGAGATGGACTTAAATTGGTTAACGTTAGGCTCTTATTTTAAAGAGTTTTTTAATTAATGGTAAACTGATGAAATTAAAAATGTGTTACATTTATAGAGTACTGTAGAGAATGTTTGTAGCAAATTTGAAAATGATCCAAACCTAAAAATTATTTTTGATACCAAAACTCTATGAAAAAATAGATAATGTTAAAGTTGTTGTCAATTTAAAACTCTAGAAGTAAAAACACTGGAAAACAATTAAAATAAAAAAAATAAAAAATTCCAAAATAGTTCTCTATTAGTTTCTAAAGAATGCTTCAGAGAATCATAATACCAAGTTTCAAAACTATTCTATCAAAGCTCAAGGAGAAAATAGACTTTCAAATTTTCAATTTAAATTTAACAATATTTTAATATAAATTCAAAACTTTTACATTTTGTAAACATGTCTCTGCTAGTTTGTAGAAAGTGCCCCGGACGACCATTGTACCAAGTTTCAGAACAATTCAATCGAAAATCTATTAAGAAGATGGACAATCAAATTATCAATTTAAATTTTAAAAGCATTTAATAAAATCTGATAGTTTCCTAAATATTTCTATTAGTTTGTGGAGGTTGCCCTGAGGATCATTGAACCATTTTTCAGAAAAATGAAAACTGTAGGATGGATGGACGGAAGGATGGTTAAATTGGTATTAGAAACGCTCCACTGACAAATGTTATAGTGGAGCTAAAAAAACACATTTTTTATATTACAATATACTTTATGATATATAAAATATTTTATTACAAAATACTTTATGATATATAAAATATTGCTGGTATGCGTAATAAAATCTATTCTAATTTGCATATATATCTGTCTCGTTGTGTTATTGACTCCATTTATTAAACTAATTATGTTAATATCACTGAAAAGTTGAGATATAGTTTATACTTTTCCCACAAGTGAATAAGCCAGCCAGCCCACAATATTGTACAGCTGTGCAGTATTAAAATGGAAGTTCATTATAAAATGTGACGGAGATTTTAATGATAAAATCAATATGTACATTAATGTAGCACCACATGGATGGAAATAAGCAAACAACACATGGTATATCAATCCGAGACTTAAATACAATGTCCTCCCATTGATTTTATTTCAAACTTGTATGTACGACAGATTCCAGCCCCTCAACAGATGTTAAGCACTGCATGTAGGTGAGATAAAGCTGCCTGTAGGTAACAGCACTTTAAGCAGATACACTACAGCCACACTGGTAACAGAAACTAAAAAAAAGAAAGGAATGTTTGTTTAACGACGAGTGAGTGTAGCGTTTTTTAAATTAAGGCTATTTCAAAATAAGGGGCGGGACGTAGCTCAGTAGTAAAGTGATTGCCTGGTACATGGTTGGTCTGGGATCAATCCCTGTCAGTAGGCCCATTGGGTTATTTCTCATTCCAGCCAGTGCACGATGAGTTGTATATCAAAGGTCGTGGTATGTGCTACCCTGTCTGTGGGATGGTGCATATTTACAAAATATAGCAGGTTTTCTCTCAGACATTACGTCAAATTTACCAAATGTTTGATATCCAATAGCCAATGATTAAGAAATCAGTGTGCTCTAGTGGTGTTGTTAAACAATGCAAACTTTAACGTTTAATTTGAAAAGAATTAGTAAAAAGCAATAAGAAAGCATTAAAGCAGGTTCCACATGAGCATGACTTGGCCTGGGGTGTGATTCATGGACCTGGAGGGTGTATGGATGACAGATTCTCAGTGTTTGGCCTGGGGTGTGATTCATGGACCTGAAGCGTGTACTGATGACAGATTCAGTGTTTGGCCTGGGGTCTGATTCATGGACCTGAAGGGTGTATTGATGACAGATTCTCAGTATTTGGCCTGGGGTGTGATTCCTGGACCTGAAGGGTGTATTGAGGACAGATTCTCAGTGTTTGGCCTGGGGTGTGATTCCTGGACCTGAAGCGTGTATTGATGACAGATTCTCAGTGTTTGGCCTAGGGTCCGATTCATGGACCTGAAAGGTGTATTGATGACAGATTCTCAGTGTCTGGCCTGGGGTCTGATTCATGGGCCTGAAGGGTGTATTGATGACAGATTCTCAGTGTTTTGCCTGGGATCTGATTCATGGGCCTGAAGGGTGTATTGATGACAGATTCTCAGTGTTTTGCCTGGGATCTGATTCATGGACCTGAAGGGTGTATTGATGACAGATTCTCAGTGTTTGGCCTCAGGTCTGATTCATGGACCTGAAGGGGGTATTGATGACAGATTCTCAGTGTGTGGCCTCAGGTCTGATTCATGGACCTGAAGGGGGTATTGATGACAGATTCTCAGTGTTTGGCCTGGGGTCTGGTTCATGGACCTGAAGCGTGTATTGATGACAGATTCTCAGTGTTTGGCCTAGTGTGTGATTCATGGACCTGAAGGGTGTATTGATGACAGATTCTCAGTGTTTGGCCTAGTGTGTGATTCATGGACCTGAAGGTTTATTGATGACAGATTCTCAGTGTTTGGTCTGATTCATGGACCTAGAAAACTGTTTACTCAAAGTAGGTGGCTATGGTCTGCATCATTAAGTTTGAACTGTGTGGTCATTATGTTCTAAAGTAGAAAACTGTTTACTCAAAGTACGGGGCTATGGTCAACACCATTCCTAGACGGTATTAACAATCTGTAATGTAATGCTTACAAAGTTAAAATATTTTACTCATGAAATTTATTGGGTTTGAGAAGCCCTGGATATTAAAGTCATCCATTAGATGATTCAGCAGTTAAGAAGTATTAACGTGAAGTAATCAAGATCTGCAAATGCATCACAAGACGTAAGCAACAAGTCCCAAAGTGATGTCATTCAAAATGGATCCAAAACTTTAACATGACTTTCAACTGCTCAACTGGCTGGGACTTTACAAACATGTATTCAGTGAATTCCACCTTGTACTAATGGTTCTTAGTTTTGATTCACAGTGAATGTTTTTAAACACACTTGTTTTTATCTAGTACAGAGGTGTGGCTGTCTTCAAAAATGCTCTAAATCATATAAAATTTGGCAGAGTCGTCTTTTTTTAACGTTTTGTTTAGGCCTTCTTAACACCAAGTGTTATTCCAAATTGTCCATAGCCCACCATAAACTGCCCCCCTCCCCCCCCAATTTCCTCATTTTGGGTACCAACTGTGGCTATGTTAGAGTTTGTATCCACAACAAGTGTGTTTGAACCTTGACTGGATGCAAGCAACTGCTTGACTGATAGATGGAGACCTGTGTCATTTTGAACATATAGGGCTGAATTTATGAAGCCTGTTTTTCTTAAACGCAGGTGTTTAATCATTGTAAATGTGTGTAGTTACACACGTGTATGACTTAAACGCAGGTGTTTAATCATTGTAAATGTGTGGTTTCACGCGTGTATGGCTTAAACGCAGGTGTTTAATCATTGTAAATGTGTGTAGTTTCACGCGTGTATGACTTAAACGCAGGTGTTTAATCATTGTAAATGTGTGTAGTTTCACGCGTGTATGACTTAAACGCAGGTGTTTAATCATTGTAAATGTGTGTAGTTACACATGTGTATGACTGAAACGCAGGTGTTTAATCATTGTAAATGTGTGTAGTTACACACGTGTATGACTTAAATTCAGGTGTTTAATCATTGTAAATGTGTGTAGTTACACAGGTGTTTAATCATTGTAAATGTGTGTAGTTACACACGTGTATGACTTAAACGCAGGTGTTTAATCATTGTAAATGTGTGTAGTTACACATGTGTATGACTTAAACGCAGGTGTTTAATCATTGTAAATGTGTGTAGTTACACAGGTGTATGACTTAAACGCAGGTGTTTAATCATTGTAAATGTGTGTAGTTACACATGTGTATGACTTAAATGCAGGTGTTTAATCATTGTAAATGTGTGTAGTTACACAAGTGTTTAATCATTGTAAATGTGTGTAGTTACACAGGTATTTAATCATTGTAAATGTGTGTAGTTACACAGGTGTTTAATCATTGTAAATGTGTGTAGTTACACAGGTGTTTAATCATTGTAAATGTGTGTAGTTACACAAGTGTATGACTTAAATGCAGGTGTTTAATCATTGTAAATGTGTGTAGTTACACACGTGTATGACTTAAACGCGGGTGTTTAATCATTGTAAATGTGTGTAGTGACACACGTGTATGACTTAAACTCGGGTGTTTAATCATTGTAAATGTGTGTGACTTAAACGCAGGTGTTTAATCATTGTAAATGTGTGTAGTTTCACACGTGTATGACTTAAACGCAGGTGTTTAATCATTGTAAATGTGTGTAGTTACACATGTTTAAGACATAAGGCTTGGTCAATTTGGCCCAAAGGTTTTAGAGATGGTTATACATACTGAATATTATTATACACACTTGTTTCTGTCTAGTACAGAGGTATGGTTTTGAAATCCTTAATATTATTATACACACTTGTTTTTGTCTAGAAGAGGTGTGGTTTTGAAATATAAATACTATTATACACTGGTTTCTGTCTAGTACAGAGGTGTGGTTTTGAAGTATAAATATTATTATACACACTTGTTTCTGTCTAGTACAGAGGAGTGGTTTTGAAGTATAAATATTATTAAACACTGGTTTCTGTCTAGTACAGAGGTGTGGTTTTGAAGTATAAATATTATTATACACACTTTTTTCCAACTCTTCTTTGTCTTCTTGTTCTTCTTGCCGTCCACGTTTTTTCTGCGTTTCATCTTGGAGGTGTGGTTTTTATCAGACTTGTCCTCCCCCGGTTCTCTACTAGCACCAGCCTGGTCACCACGCTGGTCACATGTCAGGTCAGACTGTGTCGAGTCAGCCACCATCTTGGCTGCACTCATCGTAAATCTGAAACAAGTAACAACATTAATATATATATATATTTATATATATATATCTACTGTATATACTAAATGCCAAAAGAAAATATACATTTGCCATATTTTCTAAAATACTTTTTTAAAATTCTACAAATTTTGTATATCTGATGCTATCTCATTCTTTGAATAAGATTACACAACAAATAGGCCGGTGCAGAAAACTGGTTTTGCACAAAAGCCACGTGCACGATTAAATTGCAGTATGCAAATGGCTACATCAAACTGAATCAAATGCTGAATGGTAGCCATTGAAAACACTTGAAAAACATATCGGATATTGAAAAGTGTCAAATGACTAGGCTCTATTAAATTCAACTAAAAACTGGCAATATGCATGCTTCAATTCATCTAGTGCATTAAATCAGTGCACACCCAGTATGCAGGAGGGTGAGACATACCAACAACCTTGAACTTTGCCTATATTGCAGTGTGCTCGAAAATCAAAGCTTACAAGCAAATTAGGTTCAATGTTTACGCTAACATCATACAGCAACATCTAACAGCACAAACACGTTACTAAAACACTGAAGTGTCTGTTAACTCAGTTATGACTCTCTCCATATGCAGTTTTACCTTCAATTTCCAACTGAGAATTTTCATTTGTCAAATGTGTTACAATTTGTTTTTAATTTGTCTTTACACTAACCCCACCCCTAGGATGAGCAACTGTTGTCTTTTATTTTTAAAAAGTAATGAAACTTTATAAAGTGTTTTGTTTGTTAATGAAATCTTGTTTGATGGTGTCATTGTTATGATTTTTTTTTGTATTACAAGAATGAGAAAAATATTAAGTGTATTGCTCCTTTTGACGTTCAGTACACATATATGAAAAATTATTAACAAGTGACCTCAATTTGTTTATAACTGTCACTATATTACCTCCCTCAACTATTGTTTCTTATTAAAAGCCTTTCATTTTTGGTATCCAGCCCTAAGGAAACATTGTAAACCACTTTGCAAACTATTCTGAGTAATACTGTAACTGTATTTCATTAACATTCACAGATATTTAAACCCCTCCCACCAAAGTTCTATTTACCTCTCTAAGTATTTAAATAACCCATTGCTTTAAAGTTATTGCCATTTTTGGTACCAATGATAACAACTGTGCAAAAATGAGGCGGTGCTCTGACATAAAGGTAGATAAGTGAAATGTTTCATCATCAACCCGTGTTGATTTTGTGTGTGGTATTCATCAAGAGTACTTGCTAAACATAGTAGTCGCATATAGCCCTCTCGATATTGTTGTATTTGTCACAGAATATATTCTAACATATTGTTGTAATCAACCTCTCACACACACTGTTACCCGTTTTAATCATGTACATGAAGATATGTTAAACCTTGCCTGTTAATATCATCAACATTTCATAGGTTCTCTATTTAACATGCTTCAGGATGTTTTAATCATGTACATTGTACATGAAGATATGTTAAACCTTGCCTGTTAATATCATCAACATTTCATAGGTTCTCTATTTAACATGCTTCAGGATGTTTTAATCATGTACATGAAGATATGTTACACACTGCCTGTTAATATATTCAACATTTCATAGGTTCTCCATTTAGCCTGCTTAGGGTGTTTTAATTACCGTATGTAAAGTTATCGTAATTAAAATGTATGGATTGTAATTAACACCACATATGTAATTAGACTACATGAAAGTGTGCTTTAATCATGTAAAAGATGTGTTAATTGCAGGCACTAGTACAGGAAATACTGCAGGGGAGAAGCACATGAACACTGGACGGGGTGGGTGGGTGGGTGGGTGGGGGTGGGGAGACGATGACGACTAACTGATATGTAGGGCATGTAGTATCCAAGTTTCTAAAAACGATTTTTAAATTTCCTGAAATACCAATTTCCTGCATTTCATTAATAAACTTCATCATGACAAGTGTTGGCCAATGCAACACTTTTCAAATGCATTTTTCATGTATAACTTTCCATGTGTATACGTTGAATATCTATAATTATAAACACAACAGTCATGTACCGAACTGTTGGATCAAGTGAAATAATTACTTACAATGAACAATCAAATAATTGGTTGCAATTACGATGGCAAATATGTATTTTAATAAAACAAAACTGATATTTTATTTTTTTGCAACATATTAATTTCCAGTAATTTTGTAGGAATTTGTATTTAACATTTCGGCAAGGTGCTCTGACTCCAGGGCTTTCGGCTGCAGCCACGCTGAGGCAATACAGGGTGTGCCCAGAATAAATAAGTCCAAACTTGCAAGCCCAAATTAAGTACAAACACGCTAAACTCAAAACATTGCACGTCAAAATCAATAGATTGTTAAGCTATACTTAGATTTAAATATCTTGAAATGTATTTCTGAATACATACAACTCTTTACCAGCTATTAACATTACTGTACTAAAAGGACCTTGGCGCACTCAGAACAGACAAAAAGCCTGTTGTGCCCAAATTAGTCAGATGTAAAGTCTTAAGGGGTTTAGGAGCATCCTAAGGAAAGGTTTGAAAATTATATGTCCAAATAACTTACATTCAGCAAGTACAATTCATCATAATACATGCATGTATATACTTTTAAAAACCTAGCTTTAATGATGGCTTCGACCCTTCAAACCCTCCTAAGCATATGCGCCTCAATAACCATACATGTGACTGTCATAGACTCTATTCAAACTAAGCATATGTGCCTCAATAACCATACATGTGACTGTCATAGACTCTATTCAAACTAAGCATATGTGCCTCAATAACCATACATGTGACTGTCATAGACTCTATTCAAACTAAGCATATGCGCCTCAATAACCATACATGTGACTGTCATAGACTATTCAAACGAAGCATATGTGCCTCAATAACCATACATGTGACTGTCATAGACTCTATTCAAACTAAGCATATGCGCCTCAATAACCATACATGTGACTGTCATAGACTCTATTCAAACTAAGCATATGCCCCTCAATAACCATACATGTGACTGTCATAGACTCTATTCAAACTAAGCATATGCGCCTCAATAACCATACATGTGACTGTCATAGACTCTATTCAAACTAAGCATATGCACCTCAATAACCATACATGTGACTGTCATAGACTCTATTCAAACTAAGTAGATGCCCCTCAATAACCATACATGTGACTGTCATAGACTCTATTCAAACTAAGCATATGCCCCTCAATAACCATACATGTGACTGTCATAGACTCTATTCAAACTAAGCATATGCCCCTCAATAACCATACATGTGACTGTCATAGACTCTATTCAAACTAAGCATATGCGCCTCAATAACCATACATGTGATTGTCATAGACTCGATTTAAACTAAGCATATGCACCTCAACAACCATACATGTGATTGTCATACTCTATTGAAACTAAGCAGATGCCCCTCAATAACCATACATGTGACTGTCATAGACTCTATTCAAACTAAGCAGATGCCCCTCAATAACCATACATGTGATTGTCATAGACTCTATTCAAACTAAGCAGATGCCCCTCAATAACCATACATGTGATTGTCATACTCTATTCAAACTAAGCAGATGCACCTCAATATCCATACATGTGACCCATGGTTTCTGCCAGAGGGTAAAACAGGAATGGTGCCCTTCCCAAATTGTTTTGCAGATTTATTTTTTAAGTTAACCTTTTGACAAAATTAATTACTCTTATCATTACTCTAACCCTAAACTTAACCCATTTTCTTTCTGTTGACTGTGGTAGCATTCAATTCCATAGCACCATACCCAAAAATGTCTTTCTGGCAAAAACACTGAATGTCATGGATTCTATTCAAACTAAAAATTTGTTTTAATTATGTAAGCATATGTTAATTTATCTCACATACTCTCTATTCAAAATACCACACAATGTGAGTTCTAATTATGTAAAAAGAAGTTTAAATATATAAATATATATATATATATATATATATATATATATATATATATCTGTTGTGACGAGGAACATCTCTTGAAAACGACCCATTAGTTTTAAGCAGTGCCTTGTGCACCTGCTCTTGAATTCAGTGTGTGTGGTGCTATCAATGACAGACTACCTTCTATTGTCGGGGTCGACAATTAAAACAAACAGGAAGAGACGGCAGCGCATTAAGACGAAGCTGCTGATTAAAAAAAGACTGAAATATAATAAGTATTGTTGTGGCTGTGTGGACCTCAAAGACGGGGGTTAAAAGTTGAACGACATTAAACATATTTGCTAATGGACGTGACGGCAGCCACTGCACTGTTTACGTCGGCCGCCTCCTCATTATCATCAACATCAGCGCAATATCAAAACTGTGTGTGCATCCATGCATTATTGAAATTAACTATCCATCTCTTGCTTATTATTCACTGAGGGCCGATCAATAGCTTGCACATGCATGTTGACGTTCACATATACCTCGTATGTACTGAAAGCGCTCCGTCCATCCACTCAAAGTTCACATCTAATTTACCCCTAATTGTTATTAATTTACTCCGCTAATTGATTGTATACTCTTGGTAAAAACAAAAACAACTCAACAAATTACTTAAAACAAAATGCAAGATGTAATGTACAGGCGTGCTATTATTTACATCTGAACTCGTGGTGTCATTTCGACGTACAAGGACCGCTAAAACAGATATACAGATGCTCATTATTATTACAAATATTTTAAATATTGTTTTAATGTTCACCCTCCCAATCAACCTGAATGTATGTAATATCTTTTTTCTATACTAGAGTAACAGACTATATATAGGCTTTTTTCACTCCTAATATATGAATATTAATTTACTACGAATGGATATTAGTATTCAGTAAATATATTTCTATGGAAATGTGAATTTCAAAAACAATTGGCGGATTTTCTTTTTCTTTGATGAAACAATTTTATGAAATAATTGTAATTTTGATGGAAGATAAATGTGTTTCTGCAGTTTTTGAAGTATGATTGATAATTTGGCAAAATTTTCTACTGATCCAGAGCTAACCCTGAATGTTTGGTGCACCTCACACTATAAACATCTGAGAAACGTTTGGTGCACCTCACACTATAAACATCTGAGAAACGTTTGGTGCACCTCACACTATAAACATCTGAGAAAAGTTTGGTGCACCTCACACTATAAACATCTGAGAAAAGTTTGGTGCACCTCACACTATAAACATCTGAGAAAAGTTTGGTGCACCTCACACTATAAACATCTGAGAAAAGTTTGGTGCACCTCACACTATAAATATCTGAGAAAAGCAAGTTGAATGTGGACGTTGAAAAAAAAAGTACATTTATCAAACATTTCACATCTACTAGATTCTGTTAATTACCCCATCACCACACATCCCCAAAACATAAACAAAAAGGTTTGCCTACGATAAGCTGATTCAGTAATGCTGATAGCTGTATCCATAATTGGTCATTTTAATATATATTAAAAGATTATTAAATTTTAAACATAATTTTATAAAAGAAATAATTTGCGATGTAAAATTCATGATTAATCTACTTCTTAAAATGGAAACATTAAAAAAAAGTAATAAAAATGATAACACAGACAGATATGAATTATAGATCCAACTATCAGTCAAGTGTAACTGATTTACAATTTATTGTTTGTGTCAAATAGAGCCCAGTGTAAAAAAAGGTTAACTGTGAGCTAAGTGCAAAAGTTGACACTTTTTATGTCACCAGTGGATAGGTAACTGATACATATATCCCAACTTTTAACTTTGTTAATGCCTGGCAAAAATGTGCTGGGGTGTCATCCCTTGATTTGCCTCCCTAAAAATGAGCACCACAGACTAAAGAGAGTGCACTTCCGATGTTTATGATTATATTTATAGCAGTGAGTTAAGGACAGCTTTGTGGACCAGTGGGGCGAGTGATGAAAGACCAATAAAGAAATCCTCTGGTGGCGTGTCGCTCGCTGTGAACTCACTGAAGCATATCTTATAAAACAGCTGGGTTCGTCACCTCTCGCACCTTACCCAGGTGTCGTCGGGCAGGTAAGGAGTTGTAGGCACAAAATCAAACACAGTTAATGTGAAACCAAATGACTGCAACATCCACTAAAATCAGTATATACTAGTGGTTAATGTCAAAGTAAACCACAATACTCACACAAAATGATTTTAGACCATCATCATCATCATCATAAATATGCACAACATAGTGATATATTTCGTACAGGTCTAGTAGCATATGACATTCAATAATTAAAGCACAAGAAAACAAGGTAACAGCCATGTCTAGCACAGAAATGAAGGTAACAGCAATGTCTAGTGCAGAAAACAAGGTAACAGCCATGTCTAGTGCAGAAAACAAGGTAACAGCCATGTCTAGCACAGAAATGAAGGTAACAGCAATGTCTAGTGCAGAAAACAAGGTAACAGCCATGTCTAGTGCAGAAAACAAGGTAACAGCCATGTCTAGCACAGAAAACAAGGTAACAGCCATGTCTAGCACAGAAATGAAGGTAACAGCAATGTCTAGTGCAGAAAACAAGGTAACAGCCATGTCTAGTGCAGAAAACAAGGTAACAGCCATGTCTAGCACAGAAAACAAGGTAACAGCCATGTCTAGTGCAGAAAACAAGGTAACAGCCATGTCTAGCACAGAAATGAAGGTAACAGCCATGTCTAGTGCAGAAAACAAGGTAACAGCCATGTCTAGTGCAGAAAACAAGGTAACAGCCATGTCTAGCGCAGAAAACAAGGTAACAGCCATGTCTAGTGCAGAAAACAAGGTAACAGCCATGTCTAGTGCAGAAAACAAGGTAACAGCCATGTCTAGCACAGAAAACAAGGTAACAGCCATGTCTAGTGCAGAAAACAAGGTAACAGCCATGTCTAGTGCAGAAAACAAGGTAACAGCCATGTCTAGCACAGAAAACAAGGTAACAGCCATGTCTAGCGCAGAAATGAAGGTAACAGCCATGTCTAGTGCAGAAAACAAGGTAACAGCCATGTCTAGCACAGAAAACAAGGTAACAGCCATGTCTAGCACAGAAATGAAGGTAACAGCCATGTCTAGTGCAGAAAACAAGGTAACAGCCATGTCTAGCACAGAAAACAAGGTAATAGCCATGTCTAGCACAGAAAACAAGGTAACAGCCATGTCTAGCACAGAAATGAAGGTAACAGCCATGTCTAGCACAGAAAACAAGGTAACAGCCATGTCTAGTGCAGAAAACAAGGTAACAGCCATGACTAGCGCAGAAATGAAGGTAACAGCCATGTCTAGTGCAGAAAACAAGGTAACAGCCATGTCTAGCACAGAAAACAAGGTAACAGCCATGTCTAGCACAGAAATGAAGGTAACAGCCATATCTAGTGCAGAAAACAAGGTAACAGCCATGTCTAGCACAGAAAACAAGGTAACAGCTATGTGTAGCACAGAAATGAAGGTAACAGCCATATCTAGTGCAGAAAACAAGGTAACAGCCATGTCTAGGTAACAGCTATGTGTAGCACAGAAATGAAGGTAACAGCTATGTGTAGCACAGGTAACAGCCATGTCTAGCACAGAAGGTAACAGCCATGTCTAGCACAGAAATGAAGGTAACAGCCATGTCTAGTGCAGAAAATAAGGTAACAGCCATGTCTAGCACAGAAATGAAGGTAACAGCCATGTCTAACAGAAAACAAGGTAACAGCCATGTCTCTAACAGCCATGTGCAGAAAACAAGGTAACAGCCATGTCTAGCACAGAAAACAAGGTAACAGCCATGTCTAGCACAGAAATGAAGGTAACAGCCATGTCTAGCACAGAAATGAAGGTAACAGCCATGTCTAGTGCAGCAGGTAACAGCCAAACAAGGTAACAGCCATGTCTAGCACAGAAAACAAGGTAACAGCCATGTCTAGCACAGAAATGAAGGTAACAGCCATGTCTAGCACAGAAAACAAGGTAACAGCCATGTCTAGCACAGAAAACAAGGTAACAGCCATGTCTAGTGCAGAAAACAAGGTAACAGCCATGTCTAGCACAAGGTAACAGCCATGTCTAGCACAGAAGGTAACAGCCATGTCTAGTCTAGCGCAGAAAACAAGGTAACAGCCATGTCTAGCAGAAAACAGAAATAGCGAAGGTAACAGCCATGTCTAGCACAGAAATGAAGGTAACAGCCATGTCTAGCACAGAAAACAAGGTAACAGCCATGTCTAGCGCAGAAATCAAGGTAACAGCCATGTCTAGCACAGAAAACAAGGTAACAGCCATGTCTAACACAGAAAACAAGGTAACAGCCATGTCTAGTGCAGAAAACAAGGTAACAGCCATGTCTAGCACAAAAAACAAGGTAACAGCCATGTCTAGCGCAGAAAACAAGGTAACAGCCATGTCTAGCACAGAAATCAAGGTAACAGCCATGTCTAGCACAGAAAACAAGGTAACAGCCATGTCTAACACAGAAAACAAGGTAACAGCCATGTCTAGTGCAGAAAACAAGGTAACAGCCATGTCTAGTGCAGAAAACAAGGTAACAGCCATGTCTAGCGCAGAAATGAAGGTAACAGCCATGTCTAGCACAGAAAACAAGGTAACAGCCATGTCTAGCACAGAAAACAAGGTAACAGCCATGTCTAGCACAGAAAACAAGGTAACAGCCATGTCTAACACAGAAAACAAGGTAACAGCCATGTCTAGTGCAGAAAACAAGGTAACAGCCATGTCTAACACAGAAAACAAGGTAACAGCCATGTCTAACACAGAAAACAAGGTAACAGCCATGTCTAGCACAGAAAACAAGGTAACAGCCATGTCTAACACAGAAAACAAGGTAACAGCCATGTCTAGCACAGAAAACAAGGTAACAGCCATGTCTAGCACAGAAAACAAGGTAACAGCCATGTCTAGCGCAGAAAACAAAACACAAAATCAACACACAGGAGTAAAGTTGGGGGTTTTAACGACATCACTAGAGTATAATGATTTATTAATCATTGGCTATTGGATGTCAAACATTTGGTTATTCTGACATAGTATTCAGTTAAAGTTTGTTTTGTTTAACGACACCACTAGAGCACATTTATTTATTAATCATCAGTTCTTAGATGTCAAACTTTTTGGTAACTCTGATTCCCAAGTCTTTAGAGAAAACCTGCCACATTTTTCCATTTGTAGCAAGGGATCTTTTATATGCACTTTCCCACAGACAGGACATTACATACCACAATCTTTGATGTGCAAGTCGTGGTGCACTAGTTGGGATGGGGCAAAAGCCAATCAGACAATGGGTCCACTGATGAGGTTCGATCCTACGATACAGCCACCTCAGGCTCTACCAAATGAGCTACATTCTGCCCGCCATAAAGTCGAGTTATTCTTTCCTTTTTTTCTCTTTTTTTGGACTCAATACTGTTAGCTATCTGACATCGTCCAATTCGATAATCAGTCTGGTGATGCATACAGACTGAACAATTATTAAAATGACTATAATTCATATGCATTTTTATTCTCTGAAGCTTATTCAGATTTCATCATAGTAAATATTCCTGAACCATATGGATCCCATTGTTATATAACTTCAATGAATTCAGTCAATGTTTTTTTTACAACTTCCATTTTAAACTTAAAGCTGACAACTCTATTTGAGAGACAATGTCTGAAGGTAAAAGTAGTAAAATATACACTGTAAATCAAATTAATGCAGTGACATGCTCTTGAGTGGGTTTTGGTGGGCTTTTTGCAAAACATACTTTAGAACATGTTTGTAACATACAATTTTTGCAAACAACCGTTGGTATCTGTAATATATATTTACAAGTTTGTAACTTTTAAGTTGGATGCAAACAATGTGAAATGTATATGTGTGCATTATGTTTTCCAATTTACAGCACTCAGATCTGTAGTAGTTATTAATACACCTGCCTGAACGTTAAAACAATATAGGCACGTAAATAAAGTTGAAATATATTAATACACTAATCAATTAAATATATATCGAGCCTTGCAATAGTTACTAATATACTATCATAATTATCAACATCAAACACCTCCAGGTTAAAAGGTTACTAAATTAACATTGTTCTTTCATTCTTTGTTTCATTCGTTCACACATTCTTTCATTAATTCATAGGGAAGTATGAAATGTTTTATTTAACGATGGACTCAACCCATTTTAATTATGGTTAAATGTAGTCAGACATATGGTTAAGGACCACACAGAAAGAAAGAAATGTTTTATTTAACGACACATTCAACACATTTTATTTACGGTTATATGGCGTCAGACATATGGTTAAGGACCACACCGATTTTGAGAGGAAACCTGCTGTCGCCACTACATGGGCTACTCTTTCCAATTAGCAGCAAGGGATCTTTTATTTGCGCTTCCCACAGGCAGGATAGCACAAACCATGGCCTTTGTTACACCAGTTGTGGAGCATTGGCTGGAACATGAAATAGCCTAATGGGGCCACTGATGGTGAGCAATCCTAGACAAGGGACAACATTTCAAAATCTTAGGTAACCGCAAGTCAGTTCACATAAGTTGTACTTAGGTAACCGCAAGTCAGTTCACATAAGTTGTACTTAGGTAACCGATTGTTCAGTTACGTGAATATATAGTTCTTGTAACCAATGAGTTAGGCCTATCTAATCCTAAAACACTTGAACTACGGTTCTGTCCTACATTGATGGTTCAAATGCATTTAAAAACATACATAAACTGATTTTTACTTTCATTACTGATATAATTTTATGGTACCTTTAATTTTAGAATGTAATTGTTCACTACATAACCAATTGGTGGTTCTCGTGATTTCAAATTTGTGTAACTGACATGCGAACAGAACAACGGTTCTCATGAAATATTGTACACTGCTAGACCGACTGTGCATCAGTTAAGCATTCTACCACTGGGCTATATTCATTCATTCATTCATTCATTCATTCATTCATTTCATTCATTTCATTCATTTCATTCATTCATACATAAATGCATTCAATGATTCATTTGTTACTGATTAAGTTATTGATGGTAGGTGAGTAATAAACCTAATCAATGACACTTGACTGGGGGTTTCAAACCATTCTTAAGCTGAAGGTAAGAAACCTGGAGACACCAAAGCCGAAAGATGCACCACCCTGTTCTGAATTGCAACAAGGCCAGTGTCAAAGCTATAAGCTGTGTATCCACTCAAAACCTCACAAACCAATAGGAAATAAATAGAACACTTAATAAGTTAAAAGCATTGAGCAGACATTGCACCAAATTGAACTTAAGCTTTCATCGCAAACATAGCTTCGAGCATATTTCAAGAAAATATTTTCTACCAGTTGAAAGTTAATCAAAAACTCCGGCCATTTGTATGCTGTGTTTGTGTGGCCAAACATAATTTGAACATTTCCACTACACTCTTATCTTGTATGGAGAAATTCATTGATTTGCCATCAAAACGCTGGACAAATTTCAATAAATATTTGAGTGTAAAAATTATCAAAGGCGATTTGCCTTAAACCCCACACAATCCCCTCGGCAGAACGTACATAATGCAAATTTAAATGGTGGTTGCCTGGGAACGAGGGCCATCATCCTGCGACCAGCGCAATGAAGTTTTCATACATCACTATACTGTTTGACATAAACTTCATGTGACCCCTCAAACCCAATCTGACATAAAGCTGCTCTCGCTCTACATCAATCGCTTGCGAATTGTCCGAGGAAGAAGCGACCAATATTGATATTCAGCCAGTCGGACAGAGGTAGACAGATTCAAATTTAGAGGTGATTCCCCGTGCTATCAATCACACACTGAGGCCTGTCATAAAGCCTGCTTAGTCGAGTCGAGTCGAGTGAAATATTTCAACATCATCGGTGTCTTCTTTATTCAATCAGCTTAATGATATTTGGTCTTTTACAGATTTCGTTCTTCTTTTTTTATATCTGGCCATCAAGTGCTTACACAAAAGTACATACTGAGGTTTTTATTGGCTTATTATTCAAACTCTACAATCTATCATACATGTCTCATTTACTTATGACTCAAATGATACAACCTTTATGTTTTATTGGTTCATAACTCAAAAAGTACAATCTTCTGTTTGATAGGTTTACATCACACTGGCATGTGACTGAACAAAATAAAATCTGTCTCATTGGTGTGTGACCAATAGTATACCCTGAATAATGACTCAAACAATACAAGTTTGTGCAATCTGTCTGTAACACAAAACATAAACAATTTTAACCGGTTTGTGACTCAAAAGATCCATTTTGGTTACATGCTTTTGACTCAAAATATAACATCTGTATGTTTGATCAGCTTAAGACTCAAAAGATTCAATCTGTATTATTAATGCTTATGATCTTGCACTTAAGAATGCAATTTATGTGCTTGAAATGAATGGTTAAAAAACACAAAAATATAGTCTGTAGTTAATTGGCTTATGATTAAAAAATACATGTATGCATGCATTAAAAATGTGTGTAAATGCATGCATCATGCATACATTATACATCCACATGTACACACAGACAAAATACATGCACACAAGTCTGACTTATTGACTTGACAGTTTCATTTACTGGCTTACTTTATTATGCTGAACATCAAAGATAAACATTGATGGTGTTTTTCAGTATCTCATAAATAACTTTGTTTCAAAGTAATGTCCCAATTGAAAAAGATATGTTAACTTGATTGATTGGCCTCGCAAGTAACATGTTGAATTAATTAGTACAACAAGAAAGAATGTTTAACGACAGGTGCAATAAAAAGCAAAGGTCACAAAAATAGAGCCACTGCCTGGTGATGTTACCTGGCGATCATCCTACATCTGTCAATGTTAACTACAGGAAGCTGTTGTGTTTTATTGTCCTCGACACAAACAGCAAGTCTCCTGCCCCCATCCCAACACTGTGGTGAGGCACGGCTACTGGTTGACAACCAAACTGTCTCATCAGCATAAAACATGCTTCAAAGTGTGTTGCTGAATTGAAAAGAATATTTCTGATATAACAACAACCCCAGTACATTGTCGACCATCATCAAAGAGATATAGGTGATTGCTATGTATGTACCGGTAGTATAAGATGACAGAATATTTGTGATATAACAACAACCCCAGTACATTGTCGACCATCATCAACGAGATATAGGTGATTGCTATGTATGTACCGGTAGTATAAGATGACAGAATATTTGTGATATAACAACTCCTCCAGCACAGTACTGGCCATCATCAGCTATAAGATATTGGTGCTAATCATGTATCTAGTAAAAGATGACATAATATTTGTGTTACATCAACGCTCTCAGCACATTGGCCACCATAATGTACAAGATATTGGTGCTAATCATGTATCTAGTAAAAGATGACATAATATTTGTGTTACATCAACGCTCTCAGCACATTGGCCACCATAATGTACAAGATATTGGTGCTAATCGTGTATCTAGTAAAAGATGACATAATATTTGTGTTACATCAACGCTCTCAGCACATTGGCCACCATAATATACAAGATACTGGTGCTAATCGTGTATCTAGTAAAAGATGACATAATATTTGTGTTACATCAACTCTCTTATCTAATGTACAAGATACTGGTGCTAATCGTGTATCTAGTGACATAATATTTGTGTTACCAACTCTCTTATCATATTGGCCACCATAATGTACAAGATACTGGTGCTAATCGTGTATCTAGTAAAAGATGACATAATATTTGTGTTACATCAACGCTCTCAGCATATTGGCCACCATAATGTACAAGATACTGGTGCTAATCGTGTATCTAGTAAAAGATGACATAATATTTGTGTTACATCAACGCTCTCAGCACATTGGCCACCATAATGTACAAGATACTGGTGCTAATCGTGTATCTAGTAAAAGATGACATAATATTTGTGTTACATCAACGCTCTCAGCACATATGCCAACATAATGTACAAGATACTGGTGCTAATCGTGTATCTAGTAAAAGATGACATAATATTTGTGTTACATCAACTCTCTTATCATATTGGCCACCATAATGTACAAGATACTGGTGCTAATCGTGTATCTAGTAAAAGATGACATAATATTTGTGTTACATCAACGCTCTCAGCATATTGGCCACCATAATGTACAAGATACTGGTGCTAATCGTGTATCTAGTAAAAGATGACATAATATTTGTGTTACATCAACGCTCTCAGCACATTGGCCACCATAATGTACAAGATACTGGTGCTAATCGTGTATCTAGTAAAAGATGACATAATATTTGTGTTACATCAACGCTCTCAGCACATTGGCCAACATAATGTACAAGATACTGGTGCTAATCGTGTATCTAGTAAAAGATGACATAATATTTGTGTTACATAAAAGATGACATAATATTTGTGTTATCAACGCTCTCAGCACATTGGCCACCATAATGTACAAGATACTGGTGCTAATCGTGTATCTAGTAAAAGATGACATAATATTTGTGTTACATCAACGCTTCAGCACATGGCCACCATAATGTACAAGATACTGGTGCTAATCGTGTATCTAGTAAAAGATGACATAATATTTGTGTTACATGTATCTAGTAAAAGATGACATAATATTTGTGTTACATCCACGCTCTCAGCACATTGGCCACCATAATGTACAAGATACTGGTGCTAATCGTGTATCTAGTAAAAGATGACATAATATTTGTGTTACATCAACGCTCTCAGCACATTGGCCACCATAATGTACAAGATACTGGTGCTAATCGTGTATCTAGTAAAAGATGACATAATATTTTTGTTACATCAACGCTCTCAGCACATTGGCCACCATAATGTACAAATCTGGTGCTAATCGTGTATCTAGTAAAAGATGACATAATATTTGTGTTACATCAACGCTCTCAGCACATTGGCCACCATAATGTACAAGATACTGGTGCTAATCGTGTATCTAGTAAAAGATGACATAATATTTGTGTTACATCAACGCTCTCAGCACATTGGCCACCATAATGTACAAGATACTGGTGCTAATCGTGTATCTAGTAAAAGATGACATAATATTGTGTTACATCAACGCTTACATCCACGTACAAGATACTGGTCAGCACATAATATTTGTGTTACATCAACGCTCTCAGCACATTGGCCACCATAATGTACAAGATACTGGTGCTAATCGTGTATCTAGTAAAAGATGACATAATATTTGTGTTACATCAACGCTCTCAGCACATTGGCCACCATAATGTACAAGATACTGGTGCTAATCGTGTATCTAGTAAAAGATGACATAATATTTGTGTTACATCAACGCTTTCAGCACAATGGCTGCCATAATGTACAAGATACTGGTGCTAATCGTGTATCTAGTAAAAGATGACATAATATTTGTATTACATCAATGCTCTCAGCACACTGGCCGCCATAATGTACAAGATACTGGTGCTAATCATGTATCTAGTAAAAGATGACATAATATTTGTGTTACATCAACTCTTTCAGCACATTGGCCACCATAATGTACAAGATACTGGTGCTAATCGTGTATCTAGTAAAAGATGACATAATATTTGTGTTACATCAACGCTCTCAGCACACTGGCCGCCATAATGTACAAGATACTGGTGCTAATCGTGTATCTAGTAAAAGATGACATAATATTTGTGTTACATCAACTCTTTCAGCACACTAGACGCTATAATGTACAAGATACTGGTGCTAATCATGTATCTAGTAAAAGATGACATAATATTTGTGTTACATCAACTCTTTCAGCACACTGGCCGCCATAATGTACAAGTGAACATGTACATGTGAATGTCATGAATCTAGTAAAAGATGACAGAATATTTAATATTATAATTTTCACAGCACATTGGCCACCATAATCCACAAGATATTGGTGCTTATAATGTATCTTGTAAAAGATGACAGAATAATTGTTATAAAAACTTTTTATATATGTAATATGTAATAATAAATGTTTCTGTTTTGTTTTGTTTTGTTGCTGGCTAAGCATTTGGACAATGGATCCCAAAATGTCAACATACGAGTTCTTGTATATATGGGCTTATGGCCTTACATACAATAAAGAAATCAACTATAAATACTTCCTAAGCATATTGGCCACCGTCATCTATGAGAACATTTGTTACAACTCGCCAAGGAAATTGGTCACTATGAAATGTTGATGCTTATGACAAATCTAGTAAAAGATAACAGAATATTTGTGTTACAACTCCCCAAGCACATTGGCTACCATCAATTACAAGATGTTGATAATTGTTGTGTATCTAGTAAATGATGACAGAGGAAACACTTACTATTGCGTACTTAGCAACAAGGGTCTTCAATGAACAAAAGAGTGAGCTAGCAAATGATGAAGTGAATGAGTGATAAAGATGAATGGGTGGACCACAGAGGAAACTAATGGCCACCTCAGCAGGAATTTTCAATTTCAATTTCTAGTGTTGGTTTCCATCTCGAACTTTGAAAGAAATACTGCTCAGAGGATGACTCTACAACAATCACCAGTCATGGGTGACTGGTTTGAAAAAACAAATAACAAACAGCTATTAAATTAAACGTCTGTTTTGTTTAACGACACCACTAGAGCTCTATGATTTATTATTCAATGGCTACTGGATGTCAAACATTTGATAATTCTGACATATAGCTTTAGAGAAGAAACCCGCTACTTTTTTCTATTAGGAATCTTTAATATGCACCATTCCACAGTCAAAACAGCACATACCACGGCCTTTGATATACTAGTCGTGGTGCACTGGCTAGAATGAGAATTAGCCCAATGGGCCGGCTGACAGGGAGCTAAGCTAGGCCACATGGTGGGTTGTGGGAGGAGCACCTCCAGATCCTTGTTGTTAATTTGCAGCATCAGTTAGTCCAAAGCTCAGCAGCAAGTCGTGTCACTTAGCTTTGATCAGACCAATACCCCTTACTTCTATTTCCATAACAGCATCCACCTGATATGATAATCCATGGACCATTTGCTAATAAATGTATGATGAATTACAGAATAAAAAGATTGAAATGTCTAAATGCATGCAGGAATACAGAAATAAAAGGACTGATTGTTCAACACCTCGGCACCAATTTGTAGGTTGCAGATATGTTGTATGTACCATATGGTTATTTTAAACATTTGGTCCTCAGTGTAAGACAAAAAATAAATTCACTGCCACAACCGTGACAATATCTGGTTACCTTGCACGAACATGTATATATCTATATCTATATCCACCAGACACTGGTTACCATGCACGAACATGCATATATCTATATCTATATCTATATCCACCAGACACTGTCTGGTTACCATGCACGAACATGTATATATCTATATCCACCAAACACTGTCTGGTTACCATGCACAAACATGTATATATCTATGTCAACCAGACACTGTCAGGTTACCATGCACGAACATGCATATATCTATATCTATATCCACCAGACACTGTCTGGTTACCATGCACGAACATGTATATATCTATATCCACCAAACGCTGTCTGGTTACCATGCACGAACATGTATATATCTATATCTATATCTATAGCCACCAGACACTGGTTACCATGCACGAACATGCATATATCTATATCCACCAGACACTGGTTACCATGCACGAACATGTATATATCTATATCTATATCCACCAGACACTGGTTACAATGCACGAACATGCATATATCTATATCCACCAGACACTGGTTACCATGCACAAACATGTATATATCTATATCTATATCCACCAGACACTGTCTGGTTACCATGCACGAACATGTATATATCTATATCCACCAAACACTGTCTAGTTACCATGCACAAACATGTATATATCTATATCTATGTTGTGTCTGGTTACCATGCTAGCTGGTCACTGTATATTATTACCGACTTACATCAGAATGATTGTAAAAGAAATAATATTGTACAAGATACAGAAATCTTCTATTGATTTTCTCTTTTAATTACGTTTATTCAAAATGATTACCCTTTTGTTGATGAGTCAAACTTTTATTTGACCTTTCATGCACACGCTATTTACAATTAAGTTTGATTTTATATTTATTTTATTAATATATTTTCCTACCAGACGAGACATTGTAATTGAAATGGTTTTCGCTTTTTTGACAGATAGACATGATAATTAGAAGGATTATATTGCTGATCGATGAACCCGACTGAAAATTGCGTGTGATCAATACCAGACATTTAAAGACAGATTTTGTTTTACATATAAAACATTAAAGAGAGACAGCTGAAGAAAAATTGTCACAAGGTAACATTATACTGATCACTGGAAAGTGCTGGAGAAAAAACACACACACACACCAAAAACTTCAACCTCGGAGGTAATCATATCAAGATGTGCTTAATTTAAACTGAAGGAGTCTGGAGATATTGGTTTCAAATCCATTGTTTCTTATCTACATAAATAATGTCAGTGTTGTTGTTGTTGTTGTTGTTGTTGTTCATGCTGCCAACCATTACTTACAATACTGTCAGCAAAATCATAAAACAATACACAGAGTCTGTTTACCTCTTAAGAGACATTGTTATTTACACAATGATACAGGCCATATTCACCAATCCAATGGAAAAACTAGGATAATGTTGCGATATGATCTCTGAACCAGTGGATGAACATTCAATGACATCCCAGCACAACAAAGATAGTGACTATTAGGTGTCAAAGAAATATATCAATGAATTCATTTTTAATATGAATAAAAATTCAAAATTTAAATAAAAACCTTGTGTAAAGAGCTGTGCTATCTATGCTACAAGGTGAAGAATACCGGTCTAAGAGAACAGAGAAGAAACCCAAACACTCTGCCCCTGTGAAGTCTCAGAGGGATCATGAGCACATGCTTTAAGCTAACACTATTGTATTCTTGACATGACTTAACAATATCGACTCTTTCTTCATTTCGATTATTATTTTATAGATTTTTCTAAAAGCGACTGAGCCTACGTATTGTGCCATTTGTTGTCTTGACAAACGTGCACGTCTGAGGAGCCTAAATCAAGACATTAAGTCCAAGAACTGCCAACACAGTTGGTCAAGTCAGCTAAATCACATCCATTCAACACTAAATTATAGCAATACGTGCAATTTTCTTTGGCATTTGCACAGTTAAAACAACAATAATGGCCTGTACAAAATCACTAGGGCCTAGCAGTAACCTAAATTATGTCAATGTTAGTGCATTAAAAAAAATTAAAGCTCAAATTAAAATGCAAAATAAAATTAAGAATTTCAGGTTGTATTCAACGATGTTTAATTAAATCCACTTTAAAAATAAAATAATAATATTTTAATAAAAATAATATAAATATTTAATTTTAAAATGTTAAAGACCTGTGTTACTATATAAATCAAGTTTCCGTAATCTGAGACTAATATAACATATACCACTGTCACCAAAGCTTTATCAAAGAGCAGTAGATTAATTTCAAAGACTCTGTGGACACAGATTATTTCCCATTCCAACTACTGATCCACATATGGTAGATTTCTATGGCTTTGTTATCTGTGTTATTCACCAAAGTGGTACAATCACAATGAGCTATGATGGGAATGGAACCTCTGTAGTTTTAAAATTGTCACATGTTAATAGCTATAGTTTATTATGCTCTGTCATTTCTTTTTTTACAGCACAAAGTAAGTTTGTTTTGTTTAACGACACCACTGGAGCACATTGATTAATTAATCATCGGCTAATGGATGTCAAACATTTAGTAATTCTGACACACAGTCATAAGAGGAAACCCACTACATTTATCCTAATGCAGGTGGTTTGATCCTGTGAAGCAAGCACCTAAGTGAGCACTCAACTGATTGAGCTAACTCCTGCCCAACAGCCACTGATTAAACTATGTGCTGGGGTGTCGCTGAACAAAACTGTGTGTTTTTTTGTTTTTTGGGAGGTAGGGGGCTTTGTTCCAGCCCATATATACCACATCACCGTCTTACAAGAATATATCCTCTGTATAACATGAGGGGGGGGGGGGGGGGGGTTGTTCCAGCCCATATATACCACATCACCGTCTTACAAGAATATATCCTCTGTATAACATATGGGGGGGGGGGGGGGGGGGGTCCAGCCCATATATACCACATCACCGTCTTACAAGAATATATCCTCTGTGTAACATGAGGTGGGACGTGGACCAGTGGTATGTCACTCACTTGCTGCGTGATCAGTCTGGGATCGCTTCCCATCGGTGGGCCTAAGTGAGCACTCAACCGATTGAGCTAACTCCTGCCCAACAGCCACTAATTAAACTATGTGCTGGGGTGTCGCTGAACAAAACTGTGGGTTGTTTTGTTTTTTGGGAGGTAGGGGGGTTTGTTCCAGCCCATATATACCACATCACCGTCTTACAAGAATATATCCTCTGTATAACATGAGGTGGGGGGGGGGGGTTTGTTCCAGCCCATATATACCACATCACCGTCTTACAAGAATATATCCTCTGTGTAACATGAGGTGGGACATGGACCAGTGGTATGTCACTCACTTGCTGCGTGATCAGTCTGGGATCGCTTCCCGTCGGTGGGCCCATTGGGCTATTTCTCATTCTAGTCAGTGCAACAGGACTGGTATATCAAAGGCCATGGTATGTGCTATCCTGTCTGTGGGATGGTGCATATAAAAGATCCCTTGCTACTAAAGGAAAAATGTAGTGGGTTTTCTCTCTAAGACTACATGTCAAAATTACCAAATGTTTGACATCCAATAGCCAATGATTAACAAATCAATGTTCTCTAGTGGTGTCGTTAAACAAAACAAACAAACTGTATAACCAGCTTCTTCTCCGATTTCCTAACGTTTTAGTTATACTCACTACAAGCATTGCACTTAGCAGCCAGTGACTTGCAAACCAGATGTAAAACCACTGTTAATTACATTTGCCATTACATGGTGTAAGTGAGGAACTAGTTTCTAACCAGGCCACTTGTAGATTTAACATGGATGGATATTGGTAGTGCTGTAGTGAAATAGATGTCAAAAAGTCTTACATTCATTATATATATAAGTTGGGAAATGCCCAAAATTTGTTTGAAGTTCAGCCCTGACAAACCAAGATGGATGGCTTGCAATGTATCTCTATCAGGCAGGCCGCGTAAAGTTTCCTCTCATCAATATCAGTAAACTAATGGGACAGATACCTCGCACACAGGAAAACACACACTAAATAACAAATAACAAAACCACTTTCAAACAAACTGCCAGTGTACACAGTCTGTTACATTTCTCATTTAGAAATTGGTATCTGCTGTGTACTGGTCCTGATGATCATGGGTATTGGACCCCCTTCCCCCCAGGATTACCTTGTGTACTAGCCTTAATGATCTTGTGTATTGGCCCTGATGATCATATGCATGAACCCTGACAACCTTGTGTATCAGCCTTGACAAACTTGTGTACTGGCCCTGATTGTCTTCTATATTGGCCCTGATTACTGCCTATAATGTCCTTGATGATCAATTGTATTGGCCCTGATTACCTTCTGTGCTGGCCCTGATCATCTTGTGTATTGGCCCCAATTACCTTGTGTACTGGCCCTGATAACCTTTTTTACTGGCTCCGATGATCATGTATATTGGTCCTGATGATCATGTGTATTGGCCCTGGTGATTGTGTATTGGCCCTGGTGATCATGTGTATTGGCCCTGGTGATCATGTGTATTGGCCCTGGTGATCATGTGTATTGGCCCTGGTGATCATGTGTATTGGCCCTGGTGATCATGTGTATTGGCTCTGATGACCATGTTTTCTGGCCCTGATAACCTTGTGTACTAGCCCTAATGACACAAAATGAAAAAGTTTATACAAATTACAACAAACTTGACTGCAATACAGGACTGCAGAATCAAAAATGGGGATATACGGTTTGCCCATGCGTGGGTGTACACTATACATCCGGCAAGGGGAGATAATTCTACAGCACAGGTTATGACTCAGGGTCGTATAGCATTGTTGTTGTGCTAGTACAGTAAGTTGAATAAGACTATATAATCATATTGATATGCTAACCTTTGTTTGACATAGGTTCTCTATTTTAGTGCTGGGCTGTCATTAAACAATGATTGATTCATTCATTTATTCTAGATATTATCAGATGAAGGGAATGTTTTAACAACACCTCAGCACACTGGTCAATGATGTGACTGTCACACCCACTTCTAAACACCAGCCTGGTGAAACTAACATGTACTTCCCCACAGACTGACATGACAGCACATACCACAGCCATTGCCATAAGTATAAAAAATAAAGTGATTGTCACAGCCACTTCTAAACAGCCTAGTGATACTTACATGTACTTCACCACAGGATGACATGACAGCACATACCACAGCCTTTGTTTAACCAGTGATGAAATCAATAGGTTTATTAAGGGAGATCATTTCTGCAAGCCATTACTTTACGTGACAACTCTAACCACTAAGCGATAGGATAGCAATAATGGAGGTATAGAGAACAAAGACGACAAACGCATCAGTTTCCATGAGCCGTAATTTAAGAAGAACACCCTGATGTTATCGGGATAACGTGTTTCAACACTATTCAAAAGTTAAACTCATTATTTCGAGATCAGTAACCAGCGGAGACCGGCAAATGAATGCACAACAAAATGTTTTGTCACCAGGTAATCCACTAAAAAAAGATTACCGCTTCGGATTTCACTTTTGGAAACAAGTCTTGCCAAATACCCTCTAGTGAAATGTCTTGTTAAGCTGTCAAGTGACAAGGCTGTGTTTTTTTATTATTAATTCTTGCTGTTTGTATCCCCACTCTAAAGCGTGAAGTCAAAAAGGGCTTGTTGTGACACTGGTAATGTGTTACTGGTTACAACCTTACTCACACAGTGTGTCATTTTACAAAATACTAGTTAATTAGTGATTAGCCACAGAAGATGTTTTCATTAGCACTAAGTAATAAGAATAAGAGTCAAGGCAAGGGTATTTAGCAAGACTTCAGAAATGTGCCCTTGAGTAACTAATAATACCATAACCACCACTACAACACATCAAAACAGAGCCGACACCCCCAGCACCATAGTCTGGTTCTTAAAATAAAATGGGGATGCTTATTTAATGACATTCCAGCACATTTTAACAAAACTAGAGATATCAATACAGTTAATGTGACACTGTCTACACACTGGGAAAAGAAACTTGCAGCAAGGGATCTTCAACATGTACCTAGTCCTGTATGGGACATCACATGATTCTTAATAACACAATCTATTCTTGGAATACCAGCTTAAAATTTGAAAAAAGATTATTTCCAACTCCACAACATTTCAAGCCTTGACAAATGTATGTTTTGACTGTTAACTATGAAGTAAACCATGACTTTGTGCTGAACTTCCCCTGCGCGTGCTGTAACCTCACCGTGGTGCAGGGGTGTAACATTCTCTTTGAGAATGGCCAATACAGCACAAAATTGAAATTTTGAGTAAAAGTCAGTATCTATCTGTTATATTTGTATTTTTGCACAGTTCTTTACACTGTGTTTTTGTTTAAATCTTGAATTTTCATATTGATGTTGATCATCACTTTTTTTGCATTACCATAGTTTGACACCCAATAGCCAATGTATTTTTCATGCTGGGGTGTCGTTAAACATTCATTCATTCATTCATATTGTGCTGAATTCTAAGTCACCAGAAAATCACTTCAAGATTAAAAATTACAGATTTCTTGCAGTACCATACTAACTACGAAAAGACCAGAATGAGTGTTTGATGACAAACAACACTGGGTAGACTGCGTGAAAGTAAGACTTGCCAAGCAAAGTTCAAGATTAGATCTCATTGAACAATAATGGAAAATTAACTTTTCATACCTCATTAGTTCCACAGGAAGCTGGGTCATTCAGTTCTGGACAATGATCGTATAGATTTTAAATGACACATACTGCAAAATGTTTCATATCTAGAAATAACCAACACTGACATAGAATGCTTTCAACTTTAAGGCATGCATCATGTACTTTGGTTATTGAGAAATCAACACAACACAAATACCTACGGTTAACTCATGAGTTTCAGGTAACTCATGAAGTTTGTATGAAGGAATGTTTTACACAACATTCTAAAAGGATGTAATGACTTAGTTAATGCAGTGGAAGGACATCGCTGATCAATAAGACCCCTTTTAATGAAACACAACAATAATGAGACTGAACTTCTCATTTGATTACTGTGTAGTAAACAGATATTCAAGATTAAATTTTCCTTTGAAGTTCAGTGATGTCTGAACTGCAGATTATAGACAGCTAATAATAGAATATATCATTATTCCAAAACGTCTTACATACCAACTTTATGATTCTTCCTCAAACTGTATGCTTACTGGACAAGATCTTCGTTTGATGTTCAAATGTGAAATGAATGTATGTCACAATTATACACTTACAACAGTTAGCAGAATTGCAACATGTCTTATCTGACAAGTTCTGTGGTGCTGCATCACACTTTGTAGAATGTACATTGTATACGCTTGAGATGTTTATAACTGTTTTATGTTCAGCAGAATGTAGGTCATAGTGACCTAGTTATAGTACTCTTATGAAAAGAAATTCAACTGATGGTCTTGTAACTATATTCTGGTGAAGACTCCTGGATGTACAGACATAGAGATGGACCTCACCACACTACACTTCAGAGGTTAGTCGAGCTTACAATAAGCTTTTCACAAAATGTTCTATACATTTTTTACTTCTTTCCTCAGACATTGAATGTCATGAATTAAGATATAATGTCATGTTTGTTTGTTATATGCCAAACAAGTAATTTAATAATTACTGCACACATAGAATTATATGAAACATTTTTTTATTTTTTTATTTTTTATTTTTTTACACCCAATAGCCAATATGTATTTTTGTGCTGGGGTGTCATTAAACAAACATTCATTCTTTTCATTTTTGTTGTATTATCAGTCAGAGCAAGTTATGATATAAAATAATTTTAAAAAACCTGCCCAATGGGAATCTAGCAAATATTTTACTGCATCTCCATCATCCTAGCCTATATGACATACGTAAACTGTATAGTATTTACATGTCTAGCCTACAACTGATGATGGAAAGGACGATAGTGTTTAAAACTAGTCACTACAGGTCCTTATGACATTGGTTACTGATGTAGTGTTAAAACTAGTCACTACAGGTCCTTATGACATTGGTCACTGATGTAGTGTTAAAACTAGTCACTACAGGTCCTTATGACATTGGTCACTGATGTAGTGTTAAAACTAGTCACTACAGGTCCTTATGACATTGGTCACTGATGTAGTGTTAAAACTAGTCACTACAGGTCCTTATGACATTGGTCACTGATGTAGTGTTAAAACTAGTCACTACAGGTCCTTATGACATTGGTCACTGATGTAGTGTTAAAACTAGTCACTACAGGTCCTTATGACATTGGTTACTGATGTTATAGGCAAACAGGCTTCTACTTTGTAGGGGGACAGGCTGATTTTTGCCAGAATTAACCTTCTGACTACTGCAGGTGAGATACATGTATCTCGCCCGATGTCATGCCAGTTGACATACTGTACACTGTTATACAGTGCATTCCCCAATTCATATTTCCCACCATTTTGCACACAGCAATAAATTTCTTGACAAGATGGTGGTTTTTGTTTAATTGTTTTTCAATGGAAAATACCTTGGAATGTTTTTTTCAAAAAGTGGTTTTCGACAAGTAATTTTTGCTTGACAACAATGGTGGCATGTCGCAGTCATCTTCAGATATCAGTAACTGATTGTGACAACTAATTTGATAATAAATTTGATCATTTCACCAACAAAGAAAATCACCAAATATTCAGATATGAATCGTAGTTCTTTTTTCTTTTTAATTGTGGTCAGAAAACCACTGTTATTGGGAATAATGGAGATAAATACTGGACAGCTGGCCACAAATGCATGTAAGTGAATGCAACTTTTTCAATTTTTTGCCTAATTTTAATCAATATTAACTGATCTAAAACATCAAAATTTTTAGAAAACCCACGAAAATAATTCTTACCGATTCAAATTTGAATTTTATTTTATGTATTTATAAAACATTTAAGTGAATATATGTGATAACAAATTACACACTTTGTCAAAGTTTAATCCAGTAGTCTAAAGGTTAAACAAAAATGCCAAAATCTGGATTTTATAATGATTATTACCAAATAGCTATATAGGGTTGCAAACAGATCACTGTGCATTTTTACATGGATTACAATTAATATTTTGGGTAGAATGATGGAAATAAATAGTGAAAAGGTTTCAGGCCACTTAATTTTTGCCCAAATATATCCATCATTTTTGACCTGAATTCAAGGATTTGCCCCAATCTCATATGCTTATGAGTGATGTGCAATGCATCAAGTGTACAAAATCAATTTAAAACATCTTCGGAACACATCTGCATGAATACGTTCCGACAATGCCTTAGTAGTCCGAAACTATTTAAAAATGTAACAGTTCACCACATAACCGATTAATGGTTTCCATGTATTGAAATTTACATAACCGACATGTACAACTTGACACATTACACGAGATTCTTACACATGGATTAACTGTAGCGTACAACACTTTTTACGTGTACCACACAAGACGGTTGATATACTGATTGTATCAGATTCATTGAAAAATGTTAACTGTACTAGCCGTGGGAATTGATTTGGTTTAAGGAAACCCCTGCAACATATACCATCTTCAAAACAGCACCATTTGTCTTTATCTTTTATGTAAAGCACACCAATTGCACAACTGCACCAATCATTTTAGACGGCGGTTACATCTCAGGGTAATCCTCAAATTACAATGGATGCTTAACGAGTCACTCAAAGCAATAACTAATGGAAATATAAAACAAAAACATATTCCTGCATGTCATGTTCTTGTATGAGGCAATATGTTATTTTAAATTTAAATTAATGGCTGTAATGTTGTCATATTTTATCTCAAAATGAAAGGTGTCAATTGTCAGTGTAATTCTGACACTTGGTGCTGAGTGTGAGACCATAACTAATTACTGTAATCATCACCAGGCTTTCTGCCAAAACATAAGTTTATAAAATAGCCCATAAGTAGCCCAACTAGATGGTTATGAGTTTTGTGTAATTTTACACTCTGTACCCTCTGGGAAAACCCCTGATCACTTACAATGTATCTTCTCCATCCTGGTCACAGCAACAAGAAATGGTTGTTTTAGATAAAATACTTTTCTTAAAGATCACAGCAAACATTTAATATAGGTAAAACTTTTCAAGAAAATAACACATAATCTATCTCAATACGGTAGTTTATATCTGATCAGATCATGTGAGTGACACAAGGGTTACTTTAGAATATTTATACCACTCGAGTCTTTGTGGGTCATAGTCCAGTGGTAAAGTGCTTGTCTAATGCATGGTCGGTCTGGGATCGATTCCCATCATTGGGCTATTTCTTGTTCCAGACAGTGCACCATGACTGATATATCAATGGCCATGCTATTCTGTCTGTGGGATGGTGCATATAAAACATCCCTTACTACTAATAGAGAAATGTAGCGGGCTTCCTCTCTATTATCAAATTACCAAATGTTTGACATTCAATAGCCGATTATTAATAAATCAATGTGCTCTAGTCGTGTAATTAAACAAAACAAACTTCTTTTCTTTTTGACAACTATCTCAGTGCTTGTCAAAATATATGTATTTCCACAACAATTGAAAAAAATCCACCCATTGCCTTCCTACAAAATTTATGACAAGATATTTTTAAAAGAGTATTTTTTAAAACAAAATAAAACTACAAGTGATAAAAATGTGAAAGAATAAAGCGTATGATGCTGTTTTTGAACAGAGTGAAATGCTTAAAACTAATCATGAGAACTTTATCCTGCAGCACACGAGGAAAGAGCTTTAAAACAACAAACAAGCGGTAGTGCAGTGAGAAATCTCAGTGAACATCGCAGCTCCCCTCGCGGTGAGAAACTAACACAGCACTAGTTTATAGTTTAACGATCTGCACTATCTGTATCAGGAACCTCCTGACGACATTGGCACACCACCAAGTTACCTGTCTCTCTACCAGAACTGTAGTCAACAGACTATGCCATGTTTCTTATGTAAAATACAGGACAGACTGCGCATCATCACTGATATGCCAAACACTATGGTAGGTGCTGTTCTGTCAACACACCAACCATGTTTCTTATGTAAAATACAGGACAGCCTGCGCTTCATCACTGATATGCCAAACACTATGGTATGTGCTGTTCTGTCAACACACCAACCATGTTTCTTATGTAAAATACAATACAGCTGGTGCTTCATCACTGATATGCCAAACACTATGATATGCCAAACACAATATGGTACTGATATGCTGTTGCTGTTCTGTTTGTGGAAACATATATGTATAATACTTAATAGCAGTTGCTTCTAACTGGATGAAATAGCCTACAGAGGGTGGCGGTTTGCTTTTCTTAATATCTAGACATAGTATAACAAATATCGTAAAGCTGCTTCCTAGTGACCACTGATTACAATATTTGTTATCACACTAACATTCCTTCCTACACAAAAAAAAAAAAAATTAAATTTTCTATAAATGTCTATAATGTTAAACTGCTTTAAAACTAGACATCGTTATATTACATAAGGAAGACAAGGAACTGAAATATCTGCTGTATTTCCCCCAATGTGCAGAACATGACTCATTAAATCTTAGTACTAAAGTACAAACATCCAGTTAATAATATCTGCTGTATCTCCCCCATTGTGCAGAACATGACTCATTAAATCTTAGTACCAAAGTACAAACATCCAGTTAATAATATCTGCTGTATTTCCCCCAATGTGCAGAACATGACTCATTAAATCTTAGTACTAAAGTACAAACATCCAGTTAATAATATCTGCTGTATCTCCCCCATTGTGCAGAACATGACTCATTAAATCTTAGTACCAAAGTACAAACATCCAGTTAATAATATCTGCTGTATTTCCCCCAATGTGCAAAACATGACTCATTAAATGCTTAGTATTCCAGTTAATAATGTGCAGAACATGACTGCAGAACATGACTCATTAAATCTTAGTACCAAAGTACAAACATCCAGTTAATAATATCAGTTTTGATCCACATTCACAAGTCCCAATACCCTTGCAACCAGCCTGCTGCAGTGTACTAGGTCAAGGTCACATCTATATTGCTTATCAGCCTATGCTGGGTCAAGGCCATTTTTTATGACATTGTAACCAGCTTTGGGTCAAGGTCACAATGTAATTACTTGATAAAGGTCAGACCTGTATTACTCTCAGCCTATGCTGGGTCAAAGCAAGACACTAACTGATAGCCAGAGGTGTGGATCAAGGCCATACGAGTATAGCTTACTAGACTGTTCTACTGCTCATTACAACATTTTAGTTACCAGCCATACTGTCATCTTTATCAAGGTTTCACATAAATCAGGTTGTGCTGCTCATATTTCAACATGGGATACACTGCATATCCAAGCTGTGGTAATATTGCTTCGCTATTTCACCTGGGTAATACACCGGTAATCTGCGGGTGCTAATAAAATATACATTTGCATGTACCACACTTGGTTATGTCGATATTGCCAACAAAAGGAATATTAAAAGAGCTCAGCATGTATTAAATTTGTGTGACCCGGACTAATCTGGCTGAATTAAGATGCAAATACTCCACACTGGCTGTGGCAGCCCAACACAGCGAGGACCACGCAGGCATTTAAAACCTGTTACAATGATACTGCCAGATTTACTCATTCACTGTGCCGGGGCCAAGATTAAACTTAATAAGCTAAGTTTGAATTGTGAGACACTTTCGTTCCATTCTGCAGTAAGCTATTGTGGCCGGGTATGTCAAGTAATTGATTGAATATCCGTGAAGCGTACAATCTACCCTGTGTGTAGGGACAAGCACAGCTGCTAATGGAGTTGAAACTTTTTACAAAGAGTCAAAACCCATTCAAGTTTTTTGGCTGAAATCTCTCAACTGTGAACAGAAGGCAATGATCAGGATAATGGAACCCACAAAAGACCTCGTTGAATAACCGTCACAGTCAAATTGATAACACATGTAAAATATTTATACATGGCAGAAAAAAATCCAAACAAAACATATGTTTCAGTTATGAACATTGTATCATAATTTATGGGTTTTTTTTATATAGATTTTAAAATAAATTTTGTATTGTGTCATCCAGTTTCAATTTGATCACTAAAGGATATGTATGGGGTTTTTTTTAATCAAATATACATCTGTAGATACACATTAAGGTAATCCTATATTCTTTCATGGTTTCAACTACTAACAGATTAAGAAAATCCATGATGCCAAGACTTAATAAACATATTAGTTACATTGTTTTATATACATCCACAAGTCCTGACAATAAATAAATAAAGAATTGAACAGAATTCTATTGTAACTGCAACAATCCAATTTCTCTACTGTTCATACAATGCACAAGCTCACGTTACAATTTGTTTAATAAATAAAAACGTTTATAGAATTCTTTTAATCAGGCACAGCCTTATTACTGGAGCAGAGCAATAAAAGTGACAATCCCAACACATACAGAAGCTAAAAATATTTCATATCCATTTACACGGAGCATCTAATACGTAGCGACAAAGTTTGAGCGACTCGTTTCCTGGTGACTGGCCGATGTGAATATTTATATATTTATAATTAAAATGCAGCTGGCTTCACTGCAAGTCAGCCAGTACTGCAACATTGATTTGTATTGTTCAAATAAAAGGTTTCTTCAAGCATGTCTCTTGTTTGAAAATAGCATTCTAAATCATTAAAAATAATTGACCTGCCGTACAAATCAATAACATATTCAACACCTGTCAAAATAGAACTGTCAATTTTACTGCACTTCAAATTAACATGTCATTTTAATTTGTCTTTCAATTTCAACAATTGTAAGTGTAACAGTAAATATATTACTAGGACAGATATATTAACTGATGTGGTTTACAATAAACAGTGCCATAAATACAGAATGATAAAAAATCTCTAGGTGCAGTCAGATGATGTTGTCATTATTTATTTTCATAATTTATTTTGTATTTATTTAGAGCCCACCTCAACTGTCTGGGCTGTGAGTCCATAGATAAATAAGCCTTCCTGTGGTCGTGATTTCAGTCATACTGGTTGCAATGATGAATTATGACAAAAAGCCATCCTGTGGTCGTGATTTCAGTCATACTGGTTGCAATAATGAGGTTATGACAAAAAGCCTTCCTGTGGTCGTGATTTCAGTCATACTGGTTGCAATGATGAGGTTATGAGATACTGGTCACCATGACACGGTTATGATAAAAAGCCTTCCTGTGGTCGTGATTTCAGTAATTTACTGGACGTGTATCATGTCACTGATAATAGACTAGCGTGGTCACAGATGGGATTGAGTTTCATATTTAACTATTTTACACTTAACCCATCATTAGCAATGTGTAACATAAACCTTCAAATTTTAATTTCCTACAAGTTAATGTATTGATTTTTCCTTTCATGGAATATACAATCAATATCTTTTAATTACTTATATAAAAAAATACATTTTCACAGCTGTGCCATGAACAACAAAATTATTATACTTTATATTTTCAGTTCAGTCACTGAATAAATATGGAAACATATAATGAATGCACAGGAATTAATATTTGTTAATATATATGTATTTAATTAGAATTTTTAAAACTGAATATACAGAATCATGCACTAATAACAAATATATGTTAAATTAAATTTTATCTTATACAATCTATAAATTTGAATTTGAAAAACTAAAAACCTGGAACTATAGAGAAATGACCAAATAATGAAGATTTACCATCTGTTAATATATATGTGTAACTGGAGTTGCATGGTTTGGGCTGTGATGTAATATATGTGAATTAATATGACGCCAACTGTGGCATTTAATTTAAAAGCAAGGCATGTGAATTGAGTAATTATCAGTGCTCCACCTTCCTTTGTGTCTGGTGACATATTTAATGAAAAATATTTTCCTGTCATTGTAATCTCGTGTTAGTTACCTAAGCTGTCAATAATCTCCTTGTTGTTTGCCCATTGAAAGGAGAACTACAGCCCCGATCTCGAGTTAAAGTCCGCCCCGTTGAGCAGGACAATTACCTAACATGGTTATAGTGTCTGCAGCCTTCCAATATTGAAATTCATTAAAACATACACATATTGCGTAAGAGAATAACACCTTTGCCAGCTTTAATATTGGCACTGTTTGTCAAGTCTGTCGTGCATGGAGTGAAGTTTATTCTCACTCACTGCTAATGAAGTGTGTTTGTTTATCACAGTTCACTGCATACATCCTAGAATAGCTCTTTTACTCAGTAGTCCTAAATGCTGTTTTCATCTCTTGGTTAAAGTTTTACATGTAATAAGTCCACAGAGCACACAGAAAGAAAAAGAAAAAGAAAGAAAGAAAGAAAGAAAGAAAGAAAGAAAGAAAGAATGAAAACAATTTAAGTAAATCTAATTTTTATTGACACACAAGCACAGTTTAGTGCAGAGTTTGCTAAATGTCTAACAGACTGTAAAGTGGTCATCATATATGATAAGAATTCCATGGAATTAAGTCTCACCTATCATAAACTTATTCCATGTCACTGACAGTTGCATCCATACCACCACAGATGTTCATGTCAATGCAGGGTATATATTTTAAAAATTAATTTTTGTTTTAATACAATTATAAAAAGTTGTTAAAATTTTAATGTAACAGTATCTTCTTTTTTTAAAGCATGCAGTGTGATGACCATTCATAGATGTAACTGTAAAGCAAGTTTCACTGATGTAGGACTTGTAGTTTGTAAGAAATGGAGCAAAATTTCATCTCTGAGCTAAACACACGTTTTTTCACTTCCAACCAGTGCCCCACAACTAATTAATCAACAGCTATGGTAACCTATTCTGTCTGTGAGAAAGTGTGTCTAAAAGTTCCTTTGCTTCACAAAGAGTAACCGATGTGCTTTAATTGGGTTTCATCTCTTACTTGCCAGAGCAAGTGTCACATTTACAACATATCCAGTTTAAAAAGTGATGGGGTGTCGATCAACACACATTCCTTTCTTCTTATTTTTCTAACACCTTAAACATGAACATGAAGGAAAGGAAAGGAATATTTGCTTACTGACACCTCAGGCCATTTAAAAGTATTGAGTATTGGGGATCTAACTTGGTTGACAGACGGCAAACAGGCTAATTCCAAATAGCCTACTCTCACCAAAAAGCAGCAGTATATATTTTATGTGTACTTCCCTAAAGACAGAACAGTACATACCACACATCCTTTGATGTACCAATCAAAGTGCAGTGGATGAGATTAACAAACAAAAAAAATATATATCATTGACGATTGTTGCTAGGACCCATTCTACATCAGGCGTGCGTTCTACCACTGAACTACATTCTGGCCCTGTATTTATATTGGTGGTTGCTTCTCTGTAGGACCAATGAGGCGGTGACCCCAGCTGACCCCTATCTAGCTGCATGGACACACGGTAGCCTACATTTGCCTCGTATAACTCTAACACAGGGTGCAAGTATTAAACCTTTTTATCGTCATTTACAAACCAATAAAAACCGAAATCACCCTTGAGAGAGGAAGATTTTAAAGTAAAAAACTCAACATTAAAAAATATCTTTACTTTGATGTTGAATATTTAAATATTATATCCAGGTTATAAATGTCAACATTACAAGAGTACTTCTTTCATCAGTATTTAATAAATGTTTGAAAACATTTCAAAGGAGCCCAGTGTCTGACCTGAAATTAAGACAATCTCTTTATGTTTATTGTTTTATGGGATTATTAAGTGGTAAATCAAACAACTATTCACCTATTTCAGAGGAAAAACACCAACCTTGCAATTTGTAGGTTTAAAAAAAGAAGAAAAAAAGTGTAACTTGTGATTTATTAATCCCGAAATCTGCATAAATTACATACTTTTCTCATCTCCAAGTACAGATTTGTTTATGAAGAAATACATTTATAATATTAACGAGTGAGAAAATACCAAACAGACAGACAAACTCACATGAAACATCCAATTAAGGGCCTCATAAAGAGGTGACTCTTTAATACAGGTTATTAAGTACAGCAATTTAAGACTGAAATTACCTCTTAAGACAGATGGCTCTTAATGTGTGTTGTTAATTCAATTATGATAAAAGGTCATCATTCAAGACAGGTGGCTGTATAACACAGGTTGTACTTATTGATAATTTAATACAGATAGCTGCTAATGCGAACAACATGACTCTATCACATCTCCATGCTAATGAAAGTGTATTTGTGAGTGGCTGTTACATACTATCTATCTTATGAGTGGTTGCAAAACACATCTAGCAACCTAAAACGAGATGGATACATTTTAAAATAGATTGTAAGATAAATGGTATCTAATGGACACAAAAATGGTATTCTGTTTCTTACATATCTTCAACCCAAATTATAAAATAACTTTAAATGTATTTTATAATCAAAACTTTTTTTACAGTGCTTGTGCTTAAAGTTAACGTATGCATCACAGAGCAACCAGTTTTAGGGTAACTTGTATGTCACAGAGCAAACAATTTTTGTTGTGTTTATTTCATTTGATGGTATGACTGTGGCAGTGGGATCATCACTGTGAAGCAATCAATCACATGTCTCAAAGTGATCTCCAATGTATGCTGGAGATGAAAATTATCTACAACAAGGTAAAAAAAAAAAAAAAAAGTGTTTTCTATTTCAACGTACATACAATTAACACTAATAACGGAGACCTACATTGACGAAAATCTAATAACCGATGGAGAAATGCAGAATAGCAATGACTTTGTGTTAAACCTACATATAAGAAACATTTCTTAACTGAAGTGGTACTTAAAGTAACTTCCAATGACACGGAAAGATAAGAAATGTTGGACACCTCAGCACATGTTAACCTCAGACTGTGTGGTATTTAACATTTATACGTTTGTTATTGCAATACCTGGGTGCCCTCTATTGACAACTAAACCATAACACTTTACTGAAACCTGCAAATAATGTAGTCTACAACTGTCCAGGGTGGTAAACAAAGTACAAATCCAATTTTCAAACCTTCATATAATGGACACTCTACACACTGAATAATCTGATGCTATTTATAAGAGTACAAAATGCATGTTCATTATACTTTGATTGCCACTCCTACCTGACTAATAAATCATAATGTATGTATGTCAGCATTACAGTATTCCAGTTAGTAATTTAAATTTTTATTATAAAATTAAAAGAAAAATTAGTAGAAAATAATTATGCAATTTAAAAAAAAAAAGCCTGTTGAATATTCACATATTGAACATTCAATTATAGGTAATTTCAGAACATTCATTCAACTATAGTACATTTCAGAACATTCAACTATAGTACATTTCAGAACATTCAACTATAGTACATTTCAGAAGACTCCACTCAATACATTCTCATATAGTATTCCGTTTATGCACCGCACGATATATGTGACAATATATGCAAAGGTTAAATGTTCCTTCTTCATCTAGAGAGTTCCATTGTTATTAGTGGAGAGAATTGTCAAATAAACTTGTAAAAGCTCCAATCCCAGTCTAAATGCTTTTAAAGGCCAATGTTGATATTGGTCGATTCTAAATGTCGTAAAAACGGTAATCAAATTTATTCTCATCTTTCATGGGAGATGGGCTGAATTTGCTGATGTTGATGACATTTTCATATAATATATAATAATACATATATATATTTGTGTAAACTGTCCCGTTTTCAGGGATTTGCATTCACACAAAACCTTTTGTTGTTATTTGTTTTTGCTAACATTCTATTTGAACTGTGGCTTAGGTATCTCTTGAAGATGTATTAAACAGATAATATTTCAATAAAGAACTTTCCACTTAAGATTACCTTTGTTTGACACCCAACAGCCGATGTGTCGCTTTGTGCTGGGGTGTCATTAAACATTCATTCATGCATTCATTCCACTTAAGCTATTTTAACATTTGCTTATATATATTCTTTTGAAACTTTCAATGATTTGGAGTTTTTCTTTGAGTAATAGTTTAATAGTGATATTTAGCTCAACATTCCATATTGAAAATCAATATGGCAATGAAATGCTATTGACATTGTTTCCACGCCACAAAGCCAACATTACTTTTGCATATTCTTTATTTTACAAAATAAACAGGTTTAGTTTTTTTGTGGGGTTTTTGTGGGTTTTAATCAAACAATAAGAAGACAGTGGATTAAATTAAATTCATTGTTGTTTTGTTGGCCTTTTATGCAAATCATAAAGCATGTTTGTGAAAGATCAAATCACCAATTAAAGGTCTATTATATCTCAGATATTTAAGACAAATGTGTGTACCATGTGTAAAATACAATAAATTTGTATCTGATATTGATGGATGGATGAATATATGGATGGGTTAAGTTTTAGGGCTAGGGTTAAGAAAATCATACAGTAATGATAAGAGTAATTAATTTTGTGAAAAAGTCAACTTTAAAAAAATAAAATTTGGGTATGGCGCCATACCCGTTTTACCCTCTGGCAGAAACCCTGTTTAGTGTCAGCTTTACTGTACAGTATTTTAGATTTTAATGTCAGCTTTACTGTACAGTATTTTAGATTTTAATGTCAGCTTTACTGTATGGTGTTTTCTTTGGCATTTGCTAACAATATGTTTTGTTCAGCTTACACTCTGCATATTTTATCTGTACTATAGTTATATATTTAAAAGAAGAAAAAAAGACGAAAAAATAGTTATCTATTTAAGTTTTTTATTTCACTAAAACATTTATTCGTATCACCATTTTATATAGAAGAGGAAATTTTCATTTTAACTTTAAAATATACAATTTGGTTTTCTTTCTTTTGAAAGTAAAATAAAAAAGTTCATTATAAATTTGTAATTTTTTACTTCATAATTTGGAAAATAAAATCTCATTTTTCACATGAATGGATGTCTAATATTCAATTTCGACAGATAAAGAAACCATCTCTATAAATCTTTAATCTATGCAGACATTGCACTGAAACAAGACATTTTAAACAAATAAACAATGTTCATTATATAACTGAAGATGCTAGCATTAATAAAAGAATCTGGAAATGGTCCCACTGGTCCCAACAGACCACTGGCCACCACTAAAAAGAATTGTTTGTTACTTGTGACCTATTTTTTATCCTCTCCAACTGCTGGCTTTCTTTTAGCCCAGCCATAAATCGGGCTCACACTATACAGTTATGGCCCCATGGCATTTTTAATGTATGTTTTTCATGGCAATGATAAAAGCATTTCAATATAACTTGACCTGCCCGATAGCCTGACTTGGTTCGGCCCAGCCAGGCCATGTTTCCAATTACTGTAACACACCAGCAACGTCCACTTTAAAACTGTACAGGCTACAGTAAAGAGTTTGAAATTTATTTCTTCCTCTAAGACACAACTCCACATGGTGGCTTCATTTTCTGACTGACCTTAAAATATTTGAGGTCACAACCTTTTTACAGGACAACTAAAAGAATAATTTCCTGAAAGTATGTGTACATTATTGGCCATGCTGCAATGTGAAGATGTGAAGAGCACGGGGAGATGCATGCTGGGAAGATGGGCTGTAAGAAAATGATTAACGGTAAGTTAATTGATAACACATCTTCCTGCTGGAAAACACTGGTTCTCTTTCCTGACACCATGTACAGTTCTACTAGGCTGCCAGCAATACAAACACTTGTCACAGAATGTAGTACTAACATTATTCTACTTCGTTTTTACATTATTCTACTTCTTTTTTTACATTATTCTACTCTTTTTTTTTACAGTCCCGAACGGGCAAGGGTGTGTCCGGGATGTGTGAATGGAACGGGTGTTTTTGTTGTTTTTTGATTTAATTAAGCTATTTAGCATTTTATGATGACACTGCCAATGTGCTAACTATTTTTATGGTGACATTACATAAGTGTTAACGGGTCATTAACATCTTGTTAGATGTCAAGTGCAATCAGGTACTGGCTGAAAACAACAAATATTTATGATAATCTTTCACAAAATCACATCTAAATCCTATATATACTGCATTTACAAACATTTGAAAACATTATCAGTGTACACATAACAAATAAATATCATTAGTGTGTAAATGAGGACAAAACAAGAGCTGTGAATATTAAATCAGACCTAAATATAATGTCTTGGTGGTGCCTGTCAAAACAACCTATTTCAATCAATTTGAGAATGTTATAAATAAAAATCTGCCTAATAAATCAAATATTGAAATAATGTTAGCGTTATCGTTTAATAATAATTTATTGTTACATACAGTTACAGGGCTAGCTCTGGGTGACCTAAACAATCGCCAAATTATCTTTAAACATGCAAAATCCACTGTTATTTTTCAACAAAATACCACTTATTACATGAAATGTTTTCGCCAAACCAAAATATAATTTGCCAATTGTTCCTGAAATTGGCAATAGGCGAATTTGGCGAATGGCCGAGCTAGCCCTGAGTTCCGTGATACAGAGAACCTTTCTAAACCAGACAGCCAGTAAAAAGTCTTGTTTTGATGGCTATCAAGTTCACAGAGGATGGGGATATTCTGTTCTCCATTTAATATTTTAAAAAGTAATTAAACTGTCCAAAAACCTACAATCAAATGAAAAAAGAAATGCATTTATAAGCTCTTGGTAAAAATTAAAAACTTGTGTTCATTCTCATATTATTATTAAAAAGGCAGACCCTATGATTTCAAATTTAATTAAAAACACTTTTTTGGTCCAGCCCAAACATTTTACTCTTCATTCAATACCATTTTTGCTTCTCAATGCATGTGATATTTTGTTTTTAAATGTTTTCTTTGAAACAGTATTTGTTTAAAACATATTTCACCTTTTCTACAACAAAATGTGTTTTATTTTTAATGTTTTCTTTGAAACAGTATTTGTTTAAAACATATTTCACCTTTTCCACAACAAAATGTGTTTTATTTTTAATGTTTTCTTTGAAACAGTATTTGTTTAAAACATATTTCAGCTTTTCCACAACACAGTGTGTTTTATTTTTAATCATTCGTTGTTTGAAATTCATTTCACTTATTTGACAATAGCAGCCTAAGAAAGAGTACTGTGTTTGAAGAATATCTACCGCAATCAATCTTTACACTGCATGCCTGTCATGTGGATTAGAGATCAAAGCTGGGACAAACACGACAAGCGACAAGTGTTTACCTGTTTTGTCACTTACTCTTTGATCCACTGATTGGATTCACCTGATCAACACACAACACCAATAATCAACCAAATCCAATACAGCATCACATTATTAATTATTTTACCTTTTTTTTTCTTTTTTTAAACTTACGCCTTCAGCAAGAAACAAAGTTTTAATCAGTTTTCATGGACCTAAAATTACCAGTCTCCTGTTTGCTGCTGGCAGTTAAAATAATTGTGTGTGTATGTGCATTTCACTTGATTAAAACACAAGTTTAATGAAGAAAAATACAAAGAACCAGAAATAGTAGTGTATGATACAGGATAAAAGGTCACTAAGATCAACATACAATAACACACTTTGTATAAATAAAACTACAGTATGTAGTAAACCTATTTATATAGTTTTTATTTTACAAAAATGAAATAAAAACAACTCATCAATTTATTTAACCAACACAGGTGTATGAAATATTTGGGTATTGACGTTTTTATACTATAATGCCATTGCAATGTGCCCTGAATGGAGTTTATGTTAAAGATGCTACTTGTGCATGTGACTGTCATCAGTTCTTTAATCATACGTCTACAGCATAACATGGATTTTTATAGACAGGTGGTTGTAATAAAAGGTTTCACAGGTGCTTGGTATAGCACATCAGGTGCTTGGTATAGCACACAGGTGCTTGGTATAGCACACAGGTGCTTGGTATAGCACACAGGTGCTTGGTATAGCACATCAGGTGCTTGGTATAGCACACAGGTGCTTGGTATAGCACATCAGGTGCTTGGTATAGCACATCAGGTGCTTGGTATAGCACATCAGGTGCTTGGTATAGCACACAGGTGCTTGGTATAGCACATCAGGTGCTTGGTATAGCACACAGGTGCTTTTCAGTGTTCGAAATAAGCACTTATCTCTTTGTCCCGACAAGTGAAAATCTATTCAGACAAGCAAAATGTGCCTCAGTGGTTGTCCAGTGGACAAGTAAAAAATTTCAGTGCAGTTTTACTTTGAGCAATCACAAACATCATCCTGGTACTTGAATAAAACAATCCATTAATTGGACAAGTGAAAATATTGGCAGACAAATAGATTTCTAATAAAAAAAATTGCTTATTTCTATCACTGCTTTTTATAGATGGGTGATTGTAATATATAGCATTTGACAGACAGTTTGTATAGTACAGTGACAGACAGTTTGTATAGTACAGTGACAGACAGTTTGTATAGTACAGGGTTAGGTGTTACCATATACTTCATAGACAGGTGCTTGGTATAGTATACCAGGATACAGATTTTTGAAGCTATGTTAGCGCTACGATATCGTAAAACTATTGTAGACTATGACATCACTGTGACACTCGACACAGCTACCAACAGTTTTATGATATCATAGTGCTAACACAGCTTCGAAAATCTGGGTCCAGGTGTCCTTTATTGACAGGTTTTAATGAGACTCGGTATTTCACTGCCCCAACCAGTTCATGTTTGTTTTGTTTAAAAACACCACTAGAGCACATTGATTTATTAATCATTGGCTACTAGAAGTACAAAAATGAGGTAATTTTGACATAGTCTTGGAGAGGAAACCTGCTGCATTTTTCCATCAATAGCAACCTTGGGATCTTTTATATGCACCATCCCACAAACAGGATAGTACATACCTCGGCCTATGATATACCTGTCACAGTGCACTGGCTGGAATGGGAAATATGCATCAACCAGTACCCCACAACTAATACATCAATAGCAACCTTGGGATCTTTTATATGCACCATCCCACAAACAGGATAGTACATACCTCGGCCTATGATATACCTGTCACAGTGCACTGGCTGGAATGGGAAATATGCATCAACCAGTACCCCACAACTAATACATCAATAGCAACCTTGGGATCTTTTATATGCACCATCCCACAAACAGGATAGTACATACCTCGGCCTATGATATACCTGTCACAGTGCACTGGCTGGAATGGGAAATATGCATCAACCAGTACCCCACAACTAATACATCAATAGCAACCTTGGGATCTTTTATATGCACCATCCCACAAACAGGATAGTACATACCTCGGCCTATGATATACCTGTCACAGTGCACTGGCTGGAATGGGAAATATGCATCAACCAGTACCCCACAACTAATACATCAATAGCAACCTTGGGATCTTTTATATGCACCATCCCACAAACAGGATAGTACATACCTCGGCCTATGATATACCTGTCACAGTGCACTGGCTGGAATGGGAAATATGCATCAACCAGTACCCCACAACTAATACATCAATAGCAACCTTGGGAGCTTTTATATGTACCATCCCACAGACAGGATAGTACATACCTCGGCCTATGATATACCTGTCACAGTGCACTGGCTGGAATGGGAAATATGCATCAACAGTAACACACAACTAATACATCAAAGGCTGTGGTATACATGCTCTTCTATAGGAAAGTGCTTTAATGACCCCGATAGTCTATGTGGCACAGTAGGTTTCGTCTTTTCTGTTTTGACCAAGTGTTGAAATAGCCATTGGTTAGATACACACATGTAGACTTAGGTTAAAATGAGTTGAGGTGTTGCTAAACAAACATTCCTTTCCTTTCTTCAAGTAGAACAAAAATCATATCCATCATATCAAAGATGATCCCTTGCCATACATCTATCCAAACTGTTTTCGCAGTCATTGTGTTTACCCGACAAACATTGTAAAAAGGATTTGCCCGTCACCCTGCTAATTAAGCCGTTTGGTGTGTATTCACTAACCGCTGGATGTCTCTCCCTCTCTCTCCAATGTGTAATTACACTGTATCTGTTTGTGAGGTCAATTTTCCGCTTCACCAACACCACCTCCAGCTACATAATAAACTGCACTAAGAAATGAAGACATCAACACTATTTACAAGCTGTCTGCGCCCATGAGACGGCCCCTGGCATTGTTTAACCATTGTTCCTCCAATCAGTATACCATAAATAGTCTGCATGTACAATGTACACTTCTTATCTTGACATACTAACTGTCTTCTTGTTACATAAATCAGTGACAGATACTGGGGGGGGGGGGGGGGGGGGGGGTCTAAGGAAGTGTTTCTCTGCTTGCGACTCCACCCTCTTCCACTTCCTCTAAATAATGCCTTGGGAAGTGTCTTGTGCATTTCCTCTAACAAATCCTTCAAATAAGGCTACAGATAGATCCACAGTAGATGTTATTTTAAATGATATCACATTGTCCTGTAAAAAATTTGGTTTTATTTGAAATTTATTATACCTTGTTGGATATAAAAAGTTTAATACCCTGATAGAAAATGTGCTACATTAAAGTAAGCAGACAGAAAAGGTTACGATGAAGGTAATATAGGTCAGTTTAATAATAAACAGTTACATGTTCACAATTCTCAGGACTTGAAGCACAACTTGGGATTGTCTCAGACAAATGTAATGAAGTTAATTTGCTGAGAATGAGATCACCTATACCAAGGTACAGGTGAAGACCCCCACCACAATCACCCATACCAAGCTAAAGGTGAAGACCCCCACCACGATCACCCATACCAAGGTACAGGTGAAGACCCCCACCATGATCACCCATACCACGGTACAGGTGAAGACCCCCACCATGATCACCCATACCAAGGTACAGGTGAAGACCCCCACCACGATCACCCATACCAAGGTACAGGTGAAGACCCCCACCACGATCACCCATACCAAGGTACAGGTGAAGACCCCCACCACGATCACCCATACTAAGGTACAGGTGAAGACCCCCACCACGATCACCCATACCAAGCTAAAGGTGAAGACCCCCACCACGATCACCCATACCAAGGTACAGGTGAAGACCCCCACCACGATCACCCACCGATGAAGACCCCCACACGATCACCCATACCAAGGTACAGGTGAAGACCCCCACCACGATCACCCATACCAAGGTACAGGTGAAAACCCCACCACGATCACCCATACCAAGGTACAGGTGAAGACCCCCACCACGATCACCCATACCACGGTACAGGTGAAGACCCCCACCACGATCACCCATACCAAGGTACAGGTGAAGACCCCCACCACGAAACCAAGCCCCCACGATCACCCATACCAAGCTAAAGGTGAAAACCCCCACCACGATCACCCATACCAAACTAAAGGTGAAAAACCCCACCACGATCACCCATACCAAGCTAAAGGTGAAAACCCCCACCACGATCACCCATACCAAGCTAAAGGTGAAAACCCCCACCACGATCACCCATACCAAGCTAAAGGTGAAAACCCCCACCACGATCACCCATACCAAACTAAAGGTGAAAAACCCCACCACGATCACCCATACCAAGCTAAAGGTGAAAACCCCCACCACGATCACCCATACCAAACTAAAGGTGAAAAACCCCACCACGATCACCCATACCAAGCTAAAGGTGAAAACCCCCACTACCACCAGTTGTGGTGTACTGGCTAGAACGAGAGAGAAGTAGGCCAAAGGGTCCAGGACCAACTGTTCATCAAGTGATTGCTACAATTGGGCTACATCCCGCCCCTAGACTTGAATGAAGTCCTTAGTCTGGACATCCACGCTTATTAAGTGGGGGGGGAGGGGGGGGGAGCAGAATAAATGTTGGCGATGAAAGGCGGGAGGTATGTGATGAACAGTACAATGGAATATGGGAGTTAATTAACATGAAGTCATTCAGTACTTGGTACAACTGACCTAAAACAAAGTCCTTACAGAACAGTCTGCCAGCAACACAGTGATGCAGCATTATAAGAGTGTACATCCTAATCTGGCAAGGTAACAAACAGACTATAAGAATAGTTTACCTTAACTGTTAAAATCAGTGCTCAACATCTGGGTACAAATGACCTTTGGTCAAAGTCAATAGAGTGTTTAATATCTGGATACAAGTCAATATACAGTTTTCAATATCTGGGTACAATTGGCCTATCTCGTATTTCAATACATGGGTGCAAATTACCTATAGTCATAGTCAATGTATAATGTTTAACATCTAGGTACAATGACCTACACTAACTATAGTGAAAGTCTATGTACACATGTAGTACAGTGTTCAAAATCTGGTACAAATAACCATTAGTCAAAGTTAATATACAGCATAGCCTAACCAAAGTTAATTTATAGTTTTGCTGTGTTTTTGTTTTATATTCAAAGTGTGTATGGAACTGGGTAATCTATCACCCCACAATGATGCAGTGTTATTAGACAAGAGATCTTAATCCAGATCATGCACACAGTGAAAACCGCCCCAGGCAGTCAGTCAGTTAACAGACCATTCAACTTTTCATCTCGCCACTGTTACAAACATTTACATTTTAATATGATCTATTGTCAACACCTACCACAGTTTAACTCCAGATTCAAGTGTCAAACACGACCTTGAATTCACTGAAACAGAATGGGACCAATAATAAACATCTCTTTCACTCAATATATACACCAGGCTTTCTGCCAGAAAATAATTTGAGGGTGGGTAATAAAAACAAAACAAGACTGTAAGTGTCCCTACTAGGTGGTTATGGGTTTTAAATGTTTTGAACTTGGACACTACACCTCATACACATTTAAAAAAATATATCTATTAATTTCAAAACTTTTAAAATATATAATTTTACCATTCGTACAATCTGGCAGAAACTGTATTCATATAAATTTACTGTACTAAATCAACAATATTACATATTAAATTGTAAAAACAACTGACACTTTTAAACCTATTTTACTTAAATTATAAAATGAAATTAATGTTTACTTATTAACCATATATGTATATTATTTTTGTTCTTAAATATAAATTACAATATTCAGCTTAATGCAGCTCAGAATACACATGCACTTCTGCACATAGTGTAGTTTGCAAAAACCACTTGGGGACAGGAAATGTTGAGGTATGACAGACAGTAGAATATAAGTGTTGAGGTATGACAGACAGTAGACGTGTGCTGGGTGGTGTACTGGCATGAGGTATGACAGCCAGTAGACGTGTGCTGGGTGGTGTACTGGCATGAGGTATGACAGCCAGTAGACGTGTGCTGGGTGGTGTACTGGCATGAGGTATGACAGCCAGTAGACGTGTGCTGGGTGGTGTACTGGCATGAGGTATGACAGCCAGTAGACGTGTGCTGGGTGGTGTACTGGCATGAGGTATGACAGCCAGTAGACGTGTGCTGGGTGGTGTACTGGCATGAAGTATGACAGCCAGTAGACGTGTGCTGGGTGGTGTACTGGCATGAGGTATGACAGACAGTAGACGTGTGCTGGGTGGTGTACTGGCATGAAGTATGACAGACAGTAGACGTGTGCTGGGTGGTGTACTGGCATGAGGTATGACAGCCAATAGACTTGTGCTGGGTGGTGTACTGGCATGAGGTATGACAGACAGCAAACGTGTGCTGGGTGGTGTACTGGCATGAAGTATGACAGACAGTAGACGTGTGCTGGGTGGTATACTGGCATGAGGTATGACAGACAGTAGACGTGTGCTGGGTGGTGTACTGGCATGAGGTATGACAGCCAATAGACTTGTGCTGGGTGGTGTACTGGCATGAGGTATGACAGCAAACGTGTGTTGGGTGGTGTACTGGCATGAAGTATGGCAGACAGTAGACTTGTGCTGGGTGGTGTACTGGCATGAGGTATGACAGCCAATAGACTTGTGCTGGGTGGTGTACTGGCATGAGGTATGACAGCCAATAGACTTGTGCTGGGTGGTGTACTGGCATGAGGTATGACAGACAGCAAACGTGTGCTGGGTGGTGTACTGGCATGAGGTATGACAGCCAATAGACTTGTGCTGGGTGGTGTACTGGCATGAGGTATGACAGCCAGTAGACTTGTGCTGGGTGGTGTACTGGCATGAGGTATGACAGACAGTAGACGTGTGCTGGGTGGTGTACTGGCATGAAGTATGACAGACAGTAGACTTGTGCTGGGTGGTGTACTGGCATGAGGTATGACAGACAGTAGACGTGTGCTGGGTGGTGTACTGGCATGAGGTATGACAGACAGTAGACTTGTGCTGGGTGGTGTACTGGCATGAGGTATGACAGACAGTAGACTTGTGCTGGGTGGTGTACTGGCATGAGGTATGACAGCCAATAGACTTGTGCTGGGTGGTGTATAGTGTTGAGGTATGACACTTACAGCCAATAGACTTGTGATGGGTAGTGTATATAAGCATTGAGGTATGACAGACAGTAGAATATAAGTGTTGAGGTATGACAGCCAGTAGACATGTGCTGGGTGGTGTACTGGCATGAGGTATGACAGCCAGTAGACGTGTGCTGGGTGGTGTACTGGCATGAGGTATGACAGACAGTAGACTTGTGCTGGGTGGTGTACTGGCATGAGGTATGACAGACAGTAGACTTGTGCTGGGTGGTGTACTGGCATGGGGTATGACAGACAGTAGACTTGTGCTGGGTTGTGTACTGGCATGAGGTATGACAGACAGTAGACGTGTGCTGGGTGGTGTACTGGCATGAGGTATGACAGCCAGTAGATGTGTGCTGGGTGGTGTACAAGTGCTGAGATATGACAGCCAATAGTCTTGTGCTGGGTGGTGTACAAGTGTTGAGATATGACAGCCAATAGACTTGTGCTGGGTGGTGTATAGTGTCGAGGTATGACACTTACAGCCAATAGACTTGTGCTGGGTAGTGTATATAAGCATTGAGGTATGACAAACAGTAGAATATAAGTGTTGAGGTATGACAGACAGTAGACGTGTGCTGGGTGGTGTACTGGCATGAGGTATGACAGCCAGTAGACTTGTGCTGGGTGGTGTACAAGTGTTGAGATATGACAGACAGTAGAATATAAGTGTTGAGGTATGACAGACAGTAGACGTGTGCTGGGTGGTGTACTGGCATGAGGTATGACAGCCAGTAGACTTGTGCTGGGTGGTGTACAAGTGTTGAGATATGACAGCCAATAGACTTGTGCTGGGTGGTGTATAAGCGTGTCCACCATGCATGATGTCTTCATAGTTTAAATTGGGGCCTGCGGCAGTACACAGTTCAACACCGGTAGTCTACAGTAAACTTGTCATAACTCCTCACAGCTCGACGTGTCAACATATACATCACACGAAAACATGTCATTTACACCAACACTTAGTAACTGATAAAACTGATGTCTGAATACTGCTAGACTTGAGAAACACACTGCAATAACACAGCTGCTAACTAGAGCAGTCACAGTCATCCACCAAACTATTACCTAGAGTAGAAGTGGGCATTTACAGAGTTACTAACTAGAGCAATCACTGTCATTTTTTTAAGTTCCAGGAGTAGGAACATGATTTCAAGGGGTTTGAGGGATCAGTGCAAAAAATGTTGACATTAGAAGCTCTCTATATCCGGAATTCTGCGGAATAAAATGTCTTGCCTACCATAAACCTATTTTATGTCACTGACAGGTGCTTCCACAATGCATGTTAAAAAAAAAAATGTATTAAAAAAACAAACCTATATGCATTGTGAAGAACATCCACAGCCAGGGTTTCTGCCAGAGGGTAAAATGGGTATGGCACCATATCCACATTTTTTTTAGTTGACCTTTTGACAAAATTAATGACTCTTATCATTACTGTATGATTTTTTTAACCCTAACCCATTTTCTGTGTTGGGGAGGCATCCCATATCCCCTATCAACTGCAGTTGCATTCAGCACACACATTGACATTTGCAAATATTAAATTTCGTACCGACATACCCACAAATGTCTTTCTAGCAATAACACTGATAGGTACAATTATAAACCCAGTGTCATGGATGTAGGTTTTATAATTTGTGAGAAACAGAGCTAAACAAAAAAATAACTTTGTACTAAATGCAAATGTCGACATCGTCGCCACCAACACTAGTTTCTCATCTTTTTAATTTGTACAGGTAAGATCAAAATATGGTGCTATTTAATTTTCTTAAATAATTTTAATTGTGAAAAATTCAGCTTAATGCAGATACTACACTTAGAAATATTTTGTTTAAACTATAGTCTAGCTGCATATGTAATGTTCCAGATAGGATGTTTACAGTGGAATTTACCAGCTAAGATGGGCTGGCCATTCAGTGATTGTTCCAGACAGAAAGGTTTACAGTAGTAGTTGTTGGTGATCAAATCAGAGAGTTCAGTACAGATGATGCTCAGTGATGTCATGTGTCATCAGATTGTAATCAGTAGTGTTCCTCAACATCTAGCCCTGACCTTCACCTAACACCCAGAGACGACCTCGTTACAAATTACAAACCACACTGGAAAACACTGCATTATAGCAGAAACCATTAAATAAAAGTAAATATTTGTATTTCATTTTGGTCTCCAGTTGCAATTCAGCTCACAAGCAGTTATAGTTTTTGTTTCACATACTTGGAAAGAATCAGCATGTATGATAAATTAATTTTCTGCCATACAGCAAAGTACTATATACATGGTTCCATTCTTTTAAATTTTACTTGCCCATGGCAACAACTTTTATTTAGGGAATTTATGATTTCTATTTAGGGAATTCATTATTTAATAATAGGGAGTTTTAGTACTTATCACAGCTAAATACACATCACATCTTTGTGTGTACCATATTTTCCCATGTATTATGCGCACCGGTGTATAATGCGCACCCTCCACTTTGAATGTTTATTCCAAGAAAAAAAACATGAACCACAATATAATGCGCACCATTTTTGTAAACCATAAAATCGACAGTGAATACAAGATGTACCGTTTTCCCCCTGTCACCAAAATTAACGAAAAGTGAAAGTCAAAAGAATCGGTGTATTCAAGAAACCAAGAAACAAAACTTAAGTTAGGTATTTGAGTACATAGACCTACATGTCACATTAAACAAAGGCTAGTACTTGCGTACTTACATGTCACAGACTTACACGCATAAAACAAAACAAAGTTATATACCCATACACTGTAAATGACTAATAAATAAATGAAAACAAAAATATAGCATACTACATTTGGTTCTCATGGCTAACGTGAATGCGCGAGATTTCTAAATTTATAATAGTGTGGTATATTTTTAAGAGGGTTTTGGCATTTCGTTGTGATGAACACTGTCAATAACCTGTAAAGTACCGTAAACTACCCATCGGCGATTTTTCATGGGTGATCGCTGGACATTTTTAAAAGATTTTGTTTCTATTGCTATGTATAGTGCGCACCCCCATTTTTAACCTGTATTTTTTTTTTTTAAAGTGCGCATAATACACGGGAAAATATGGTATATGTATGTGTATTTTAAAAGTGTATGTGTATGTGTGTATGAAAAGATCAATATATGCATTTATAATAAGCACCTATATTTCTATGTAATGACAGTTTGCACTGGCTGTGTGTGTGTCTGTGTGTGTGTCTGTGTGTGTGTCTGTGAGTGTGTGTGTGTGTATCTGTGTGTGTTGTGTGTGTGTTGTGTGTGTGTGTGTGCATGCATGTGTGTGTCTGTGTGTGTGTGTGTGTGTCGTGTGTGTGTGTGTGTCATGTGTGTGTCATGTGTGTGTGCGTGTGTCTGCGTGTGTGTGTCTGTATGTGTGCGTGCACGCGTGCGTGTTTGTGTTGTGCGTGCATGTGTGTGTGTACACACACACATGTATGAGTGACTACAAAAGATAAACCAATAAATCATATCACCCAACATATTCTTTAATAATGTGTAAATACCAATAAGTGACACTTTGCTTTGAGCATGTTCAATGTAACTGAACTACAGAGAGTCAACAGGGCGAAACATGAGTTTCGTGTAGTTTCATAATAGCTAACATTTGGAAGAGATCAAAAATTGTAGGAATAAAAAGATAAGAGCCATCAAAATTATAACTGGCTCATAAATACACGCAAAATTCTTTTGTTCCCGATGCAGAAGAGTAATTTTTCGACATCTGGTCTTCTCATTTTGCATGGAATCTCATTTTGTCTGCTAAATGTTAAGAGATAAAGTTGAGGCTAGTGACTTGGAAGCAATAAAAAGAAGCTACAGGCAGATGGTAGACCTTCCAGTTATGATTTCATTTTAAAAAAACATCGTAAATTTCCCAGCATTCCTGGTCGTCATCTGCCAGATCGTGGTAATCAAAATAATGGTAAAGTAAACTGAAGCCAGAGGTTCTTTTCCAAGCCGACCTCATCCACGTAAAGTCAATTTTAAAAATGACATGCTGTTCAAATTTTGAAAGCAAATTCCAAATCTGAGGAATTTACCAATGTGCTTACTATTTTGGAAATGCCCTTCTCCCTGAAATCTGTTCCCATAGCAACCCCAGCACAGATGGTTGAGTGATCTATAGGTGTAGTATTTGGAGCTACAATTTACATAAAGGTGATCATTTTCAAAAATCTCTAACCAGATCAAGATGAATGTCTGTAGATAGCTACATCTGAAGTAAACCACTTTTCATCAGCGTGCAACTCACAAAACACTTCAAGCATGCCAGTCTCTGTGAAACGGCTTTTAAATGTTTGCTCTAACTGCTGGAATTAAAGGAACATGAGATATAGGGATAGATGAAAAAGAGAATAGTTCATGCAATCCTGAGTAGTTTAATGTCCCGCAGGAGGTGGCAGTGAATAAAGCATGCTGGTGGCACGGGGCCCCTGGGATAGGTCTTAGTTATCATTTCATACTAACTGCAGTTTGAAGAGGTCTCGTGCAATTTACAACATTTAACACAGCAGGCTTAAAACAAATGAGGTTAAAATAGATACAATTTGATTGTAATAGAACAAACTACCTAGCTTCTGAGTAAAGTTAAAGTTTGTTTGTTTTTGTTTAACAACACCACTAGAGCACACTGATTAATTAATCATCAGCTATTGGATATCAAACATACGGTAATTCTGACACATAGTTAAAGAAAGAAATGTTTTATTTAACAATGCACTCAACACATTTTATTTACAGTTATATGGCATCAGACATATGGTTAAGGACCACACAGATTTTGAGAAGAAACCTGCGGTCGCCACTACATGGCCTACTCTTTCCGATTAGCAGCAAGGGATCTTTTATTTGCGCTTCCCACAGGCAGGATAGCACAAACTATGGCCTTTGTTGAACCAGTTATGGATCACTGGTCGGTACAAGTGGTTTAAACTTACCCATTAAGCCTTGTGGAGCACTCACTCAGGGTTTGGAGTCGGTATCTGGATTAAAAATCCTATGCCTCGACTGGGATCCGAACCCAGTACCTACCAGCCTGTAGACCAATGGCCTAACCACGACGCCACCGAGGCCAGTCATAGTTATCAGAGGAAACCTGCTACATTTTTCCTAATGCAGTAGGCAATCTTTTATATGCACTTTCCCTGAGAAAGGAAAGCACATACCACGGCCTTTAACCAGTTGTGAGCTTCTAAGTAAGATTAAGACCTAAACAATATGCTAGATCCAAGTATTTTGAAATCAAAATGTTAAACAGTGTTACAGAAATCAGACCATTCAAAGTTTGCTAAAACTGTATGTTACTTAGATGTGTCATTTTCCATCTTATTCAACTTCACTTGGCTTGGTTCCTGAAAGCTCGTATTGTTATTGCACTACTATCATTTCATTAACAAACTATCTGATAGTTCAATCTTTACCAAAACTGAGTAACTTTGGTGTTGGTTTCCTCAGCCCCACCCCCACACACATCATTCAATTTGGGCTGTGCTGGGACATAAAACCAATAATTTTTATGTTACTGCCAACCGTTTTACCAACCCCTGGCATACGGTTTGTAAATTGCATTAATAATACTGACAACAGTAACTGACCTTGGAATTACTGGCATCATTCCAGTAAAATAATTGGTCGTGTGACAATAATATTATGTCAAGTTAAATAGACTTTTTATTAAACACTCTGGTGTCTGGTCTGTGAATGTGTTCTACATCCCACAGTACATTTAGCTTATACAAGACATGTGGCCTTATTATTAACATAAACCTCAAATGAAATCTAATCAGTTGTATTTTAAAAGGCACTACATACATCTTAAAAGAGAATTATGTACCTTTCAAAATATGTTATTTTGTACTTTTAAAAATGTCAGTGTCTTGTACGTTTTAACATGTATGTTAGAGCTTTGTATTGTCACAGATAGTTTTCTCTCTCCTCCCATCCTTATCTTTCATTTCCCTTCTTACACCACAGCCTGTTTTACTATCCATCTCCACATTCCAGTCATTGTCTATCAAATGCAGCCGTCAAAAGGGGATGGATCTTATGACAAATCACACCTCCTGTAAGCATCTCTGCCATTGAGTCACACACCGACCTAGTACAAACATCGAGTCACACACCGACCTAGTACAAACATCGAGTCACACACCGACCTAGTACAAACATTGAGTCACACATCGACCTAGTACAAACATCGAGTCACACACTGACCTAGTACAAACATCGAGTCACACACCGACCTAGTACAAACATTGCTTCACTTTATCAAAACAAGATGAATTTTGTAATATTTTAATTCCTCCCTGATACTATTTATTTATATGATAATTAAATGTAAAGGAAAAGTTAAAACTTTGTTTTATTTCAATTGATAAATGCAAAGGAAAGCATATTTTAAATTACAGATATTGCACATCTAACATATTATGGTTACTAAAGTATCTGATGTAAACAGAGAAGAAACTCGTCTCTGATGTACCAGTGGCAGAAAACTGGTTGTAATAAAAGCTGAGATTGAGTCTATACACTGACAGGGGGAGATCCTATGACCTAGATATTAAAATCTATTGAGCGGTTTTGGTGCCCAGTGGAATATTAAAGTTATGTGGTCATGCTGTGGCACATAATTTACAAAACTATTGTTTAAAAGTCCAGAACCTAGTCTCAACCTGTGAAAATGGACACCAAGTTTGGTTAATCCAAAAACCTGTATATATTTGGAAAAAGTTACAATAAAGTGAAACAAGAGTCACTGATGTTGAAATGAGGAAATACCCTTAAAATGTAGACTAGCCATTACTTTTCATTTTAAAAAATATGAAAAATGCATTTTGTGGTATTAGAAACACTTCGTAAGTGAAGAAAAGGATAATCTAAACAATAAAATTAAAGCAGTGTCTGATTTTATTTATCAAAAATGTCCCTAAGAATGAAAAATATGTGTTTTAAAACTAAGCTCTGTAACTTTTTAAATAATAATAAATTAAATAATAATAATAAAATGTCTGGTGTTTTGCTTATTTGTGGACTTTTGACTCCAGGAATACGAAAAAGGCCTATTTTTAACACACGGTCTAGCCAATGGGCAGATGGGCCGCGGACATGCTGGCATTTGCGAGTAGCAACAAGGACACATAAAAGCCGAACCAGACACTGAGAAAACTATGCAATAAAGTGAAATTAAATCATCTCCTTGGAGAATTTTTCAGCTATTTTTTTCTTTGATAGCCAAGAGCATAAAATGCAAACACTTTCATGAAAGGTATACTAGGAAAAAGGTTAAAGGCGGTCTGGCATTCCAGTCTTGGCACGGTGCCAAACATATCATAAAATGTCAAGAGGTAGTGAATCTATTTAATGAAAACTTCACTTGATAATACTAATAGACTCAAACTGTGCTTTTCTGCAAACATCGTCAGACTTTTTCTAATTAAAATGTGTACTCAAGCTTTCTATTAATGTGCAAAGAGGATAAATTGAAAGATGAAAATTATTAACGCATGTGTACAGATAGTATACAAAGAGAAGTGCGTACACATCAGTACTGCCATCAATTAATAATCCGAGTAAATGTTTAATGAATTCATTATGTTTTATGCAGAAATAGTATGTTCTACAGCTGTGCATCTTTCCAATAAGTAGACTACAATTTCTATTTTCTACATAATGTAACCTGCTTTACGTCATAATCCTAACTTTTTATACACCAGTTATTCATTTAAAGGTGCCATATACAGACAGAAAGACAAATAGTTATAGTTATAGTTATAGATCTATAGTTATATATCTATAGATATAGATCTATAGTTATATATCTATAGTTATAGATCTGTAGTTATAGATATAGATTTGTAGTTATAGTTATAGATCTATAGTTATATATCTATAGAAAGAAAGAAATGTTTTATTTAACGACGCACTCAACACATTTATTTACGGTTATATGGCGTCAGACATATGGTTAAGGACCACACAGATTTTGAGAGGAAACCCGCTGTCGCCACTACATGGGCTACTCTTCCGATTAGCAGCAAGGGATCTTTTATTTGCGCTTCCCACAGGCAGGATAGCACAAACCATGGCCTTTGATGAACCAGTTATGGATCACTGGTCGGTGCAAGTGGTTTACACGTACCCACTGAGCCTTGCGGAGCACTCACTCAGGGTTTGGAGTCGGTATCTGGATTAAAAATCCCATGCCTCGACTGGGATCCGAACCCAGTACCTACCAGCCTGTAGACCGATGGCCTAACCACGACGCCACCGAGGCCGGTATTTATATATCTATAGATATAGATCTGTAGTTACAGTTATAGATCTATAGTTATATATCTATAGATATAGATCTGTAGTTATAGTTATAGATCTATAGTTATAGATCTGTAGTTATAGTTATAGATATAGATCTATAGTTATAGATCTGTAGTTATAGTTATAGATATAGATCTATAGATATAGCTATACAGGGAACATTTTGTTAATTTAATTTGATTAGCAACAGTTGGTGATTAGTTGGAACTTGAGTAGCAACTATAAGTACTATTTCACATTTTAGAATTGTGTAGCAATCGCCGATATTTGTATAGCGATGCTATACTGAACTAAATGTATAGTCCTTCCCACAGAGAACGCCTTTTTTCATACTAAGGAATTTAAAATAAGTTATTTATTTCTGAGCCAACTCTTTTCTAATTTGCACATAAAAATAGTGAGGTTTTATGTTGTTTCCAAAACACTTTTACTTGTCTTCTTATGTCAAACCAAACTGAAATTATTTACAAAAAATATTTTTGTAGGTGGATGAGAAAAAAATATTATCTCGCCTTCATGTAAAATTCTTTAATCTCATTGGTTGTTTGCTGTTGGACAAATCCCTTATACCCCTGTGGGCGGAGCCAAATTCTCTTATACCCCGTCTATAATTTCCAACAGTTTTCAGTCACACCAGTTAATGCTAAAGCAATAATCAGATTATAAATAGCATTGATAATCAATCAAGTATACATAATTAATTTATATTTACTATAAAATACACTATTTCAATACTTTTTAAAGCTGCAATGTTAAACTCGGCCACCTAATTACGGTCGTGGTGGTATTGTATTAATGCGATTAGTTTTTTTTATTTTTTATTATTAATATCTGTTTCAGACAATTTCGTATTATAAACATTTGAAGTTAAAAACTTGTTTATCGATGGAACTATTTTTCGTCACTGGCAAGTGGTTTCGTTCGCGTCCGCGTGGTATGGCTCCGTTAATAAATTGTTAACAATTATTGTCTGGCGTTATTTTGATTATTTGGCTATATGGTTTAACATGTCGGTAAGATAAATTCATTGTAGTACCTTTGGCTCGGTGTAAAAGAACACACAAAGGGTACATAAAAAGCCATATACCCCTCGTGATGCTTCTACAACTTATAATGTACTGGTTTTTGATAATCATGCACTTTAACAAATGCTCAAAGCCAACAAATGAAATTAAAATGATAAAATTAGGGAACAAACCTACTGTGTGCCAGTGTAGATTGGTGGTTTTATACATTGTTGCAAACTTAGTTTTATTGGCAACATGTTAGCAAATCGAAAAACACAGTAGGGTTACTCCTATTCTAAGTTCACCTGTTTGCTGTAGTGTATTAATAACAATGTATCCAATGTGACGTTATTAACTAACCCAATATCAAGAGATGTTCTAATACAGCATTGGCTAACCCAATATCAAGAGATGTTCTAACACTGCACTGGGTAACCCAATATCAAGAGATGTTCTAACACAGCACTGGGTAACCCAATATTAAGAGATGTTCTAATACAGCATTGGGTAACCCAATATCAAGAGATGTTCTGACACAGCATTGGGTAACCCAATATCAAGAGATGTTCTGACACAGCATTGGGTAACCCAATATCAAGAGATGTTCTGACACAGCACTGGGTAACCCAATATCAAGAGATGTTCTAACAACATTGGGTAACCCAATATCAAAGAGATGGATAGGTGAACTGTGAATGGTTGTAACACAGCATTGGGTAACCCAATATCAAATAGATGGATGGGTGAACTCTTACTGGTTCTAACACAGCATTAGGTAACCCAATATCAAGAGATGTTCTAACACAGCATTGGGTAACCCAATATCAAGAGATGTTCTAACACATTGGGTAACCCAATATCAAGAGATGTTCTAACACAGCATTGGGTAACCCAATATCAAAGAGATGTTCTAACACAACATTGGGTAACCCAATATCAAGAGATGTCTAATACAGCATTGCCTAACCTAATATCAAATAGATGGATGGGTGAACTGTGAATGGTTATAACACAGCATTGGGTAACCCAATATCAAAGAGATGGATGGGTGAAAAGTTATTGGTTCTAATATATATTTAGGTAACACTAAATCAAGAGATGGATGACCGAACTGGTTTTAACACAGACTTTTAAAAATTCCACATGCAATATGTGCATTAGTGAAATTGTCTTCATAACATAATCACAAAACATACACTGTTCTTAAATAAAAATGTGGGGCTGGCAAAATACAATTTTATTACCTCAGATTTTGTGAGATCAAATCAGATTCCTTCTTATGAATGTTGAATTGTTACCTTATGTGAACCAAGACAAAATATCTACAAATCAGCATCATCAATGTCATTTCCTTGAGATTTAAACCCTGTTTTATAAAGATGGTAAGAAACTATGCAAGTCATTCCTGTTACAAGACTTTAATACTGGCACAGTAAGGCTGCAGGTTGACAACACTTACAAATGGGTATTCACCAGTAGGGGTGAATTACACAGGGCGTTCATTAGTAGGTGACAGGGGTTAAATTACATAGTAGTCAGGTGAATTTCGGCAGCTAGTTGTTATCATCACCACCGCCTACACTCTGTGTTGGTTATACACCTCACTGCATTCTGTAGATATAACCGCATATAGCTGTTATCACCACCACCGCCTACACTCTGTGCTTGGTTATACACCTCACTGCATTCAGTAGATATAACCGCCTATAGGTGTTATCACCACTACCGGCTATACTCTGTACTTGGTTATACACCTCACTGCATTCAGTAGATATAACCACCTACAGTTGTTATCACCACCACTGCCTACACTCTGTGCTGGGTTATACACCTCACTGCATTCAGTAGATATAACCGCCTACAGTTGTTATCACCACCACTGCCTACACTCTGTGCTTGGTTATACACCTCCCTGCATTTGGTAGATACAACCGCCTACAGCTGTTATCATCACCACCGCCTACACTCTGTGCTCAGTTATACACCTCACTGCATTCAGTAGCTATAACCGTCTACAGCTGTTATCATCACCACCGCCTACACTCTGTGCTTGGTTATACACCGCACTGCATTCAGTAGATACAACCACCTACACTCTGTGCTTGGTTATACACCTCACTGCATTCAGTAGATACAACCACCTACACTGTGTGCTTGGTTATACACCGCACTGCATTCAGTAGATATAACCGCCTACTCTGTGCTTGATTATACACCTCACTGCATTCAGTAGATACAACCACCTACACTCTGTGCTTGGTTATACACCTCACTGCATTCAGTAGATACAACCACCTACACTGTGTGCTTGGTTATACACCTCACTGCATTCAGTAGATATAACTGCCTACACTCTGTGCTTGGTTATACACCTCACTGCATTCAGTAGATACAACCACCTACAGCTGTTATCATCACCTCCGCCTACACTCTATGCTTGGTTATACACCTCACTGCATTCAGTAGATGTAACAGCCTACACTCTGTGCTTGGTTATACACCTCACTGCATTCAGTAGATGTAACCACCTACACTCTGTGCTTGGTTATGGTTATACACCTCACTGCATTCAGTAGATACAACCGCCTACACTCTGTGCTTGGTTATACACCACACTGCATTCAGTAGATATAACCGCCTACACTCTGTGCTTGGTTATACACCTCACTGCATTCAGTAGATACAACTGCCTACAGCTGTTATCATCACCACCGCCTACACTCTGTGCTTGGTTATACACCTCACTGCATTCAGTAGATACAACCGCCTACACTCTGTGCTTGGTTATACACCTCACTGCATTCAGTAGATACAACCACCTACACTCTGTGCTTGGTTATACACCACACTGCATTCAGTAGATATAACCGCCTACACTCTGTGCTTGGTTATACACCTCATTGCATTCAGTAGATACAACCGCCTACAGCTGTTATCATCACCACCGCCTACAGCTGTTATCATCACCACCGCCTACACTCTGTGCTTGGTTATACACCACACTGCATTCAGTAGATACAACCGCCTACACTCTGTGCTTGGTTATACACCACACTGCATTCAGTAGATATAACCGCCTACACTCTGTGCTTGGTTATACACCTCACTGCATTCAGTAGATACAACTGCCTACAGCTGTTATTATCACCACCGCCTACACTCTGTGCTTGGTTATACACCGCACTGCATTCAGTAGATACAACCGCCTACACTCTGTGCTTGGTTATACACCACACTGCATTCAGTAGATATAACCGCCTACACTCTGTGCTTGGTTATACACCTCACTGCATTCAGTAGATACAACTGCCTACAGCTGTTATTATCACCACCGCCTACACTCTGTGCTTGGTTATACACCTCACTGCATTCAGTAGATACAACCGCCTACACTCTGTGCTTGGTTATACACATCACTGCATTCAGTAGATACAACCACCTACAGCTGTTATCATCACCACCGCCTACACTCTGTGCTTGGTTACATACCTCACTGCATTCAGTAGATATAACCGCCTACACTCTGTGCTTGGTTATACACCTCATTGTATTCAGTAGATACAACCGCCTACAGCTGTTATCATCACCACCGCCTACACTCTGTGCTTGGTTATACACCTCACTGCATTCAGTAGATACAACCGCCTACACTGTGCTTGGTTATACACCTCACTGCATTCAGTAGATATAACCACCTACAGCTGTTATCATCACCACCGCCTACACTCTGTGCTTGGTTATATACCTCACTGCATTCAGTAGATACAACCGCCTACACTCTGTGCTTGGTTATACACCTCACTGCATTCAGTAGATACAACCGCCTACACTCTGTGCTTGGTTATATACCTCACTGCATTCAGTAGATGTAACCGCCTACACTCTGTGCTTGGTTATACACCACACTGCATTCAGTAGATATAACCGCCTAAACTCTGTGCTTGGTTATACACCTCACTGCATTCAGTAGATACAACTGCCTACAGCTGTTATTATCACCACCGCCTACACTCTGTGCTTGGTTATAGACCTCACTGCATTCAGTAGATACAACCGCCTACACTCTGTGCTTGGTTATACACATCACTGCATTCAGTAGATACAACCACCTACAGCTGTTATCATCACCACCGCCTACACTCTGTGCTTGGTTATATACCTCACTGCATTCAGTAGATATAACCGCCTACACTCTGTGCTTGGTTATACACCTCATTGTATTCAGTAGATACAACCGCCTACAGCTGTTATCATCACCACCGCCTACACTCTGTGCTTGGTTATACACCTCACTGCATTCAGTAGATACAACCGCCTACACTGTGCTTGGTTATACACCTCACAGCATTCAGTAGATATAACCACCTACAGCTGTTATCATCACCACCGCCTACACTCTGTGCTTGGTTATATACCTCACTGCATTCAGTAGATACAACCGCCTACACTCTGTGCTTGGTTATACACCTCACTGCATTCAGTAGATACAACCGCCTACACTCTGTGCTTGGTTATATACCTCACTGCATTCAGTAGATACAACCGCCTACACTCTGTGCTTGGTTATACACCTCACTGCATTCAGTAGATACAACCACCTACAGCTGTTATCATCATCTCCGCCTACACTCTATGCTTGGTTATACACCTCACTGGATTCAGTAGATGTAACAGCCTACACTCTGTGCTTGGTTATACACCTCACTGCATTCAGTAGATGTAACCACCTACACTCTGTGCTTGGTTATGGTTATACACTTCACTGCATTCAGTAGATACAACCGCCTACACTCTGTGCTTGGTTATACACCACACTGCATTCAGTAGATATAACCACCTACAGTTGTTATCACCACCACTGCCTACACTCTGTGCTGGGTTATACACCTCACTGCATTCAGTAGATATAACCGCCTACAGTTGTTATCACCACCACTGCCTACACTCTGTGCTTGGTTATACACCTCCCTGCATTTGGTAGATACAACCGCCTACAGCTGTTATCATCACCACCGCCTACACTCTGTGCTCAGTTATACACCTCACTGCATTCAGTAGCTATAACCGTCTACAGCTGTTATCATCACCACCGCCTACACTCTGTGCTTGGTTATACACCGCACTGCATTCAGTAGATACAACCACCTACACTCTGTGCTTGGTTATACACCTCACTGCATTCAGTAGATACAACCACCTACACTCTGTGCTTGGTTATACACCGCACTGCATTCAGTAGATACAACCACCTACACTCTGTGCTTGGTTATACACCTCACTGCATTCAGTAGATACAACCACCTACACTGTGTGCTTGGTTATACACCGCACTGCATTCAGTAGATATAACCGCCTACTCTGTGCTTGATTATACACCTCACTGCATTCAGTAGATACAACCACCTACACTCTGTGCTTGGTTATACACCTCACTGCATTCAGTAGATACAACCACCTACACTGTGTGCTTGGTTATACACCTCACTGCATTCAGTAGATATAACTGCCTACACTCTGTGCTTGGTTATACACCTCACTGCATTCAGTAGATACAACCACCTACAGCTGTTATCATCACCTCCGCCTACACTCTATGCTTGGTTATACACCTCACTGCATTCAGTAGATGTAACAGCCTACACTCTGTGCTTGGTTATACACCTCACTGCATTCAGTAGATGTAACCACCTACACTCTGTGCTTGGTTATGGTTATACACCTCACTGCATTCAGTAGATACAACCGCCTACACTCTGTGCTTGGTTATACACCACACTGCATTCAGTAGATATAACCGCCTACACTCTGTGCTTGGTTATACACCTCACTGCATTCAGTAGATACAACTGCCTACAGCTGTTATCATCACCACCGCCTACACTCTGTGCTTGGTTATACACCTCACTGCATTCAGTAGATACAACCGCCTACACTCTGTGCTTGGTTATACACCTCACTGCATTCAGTAGATACAACCACCTACACTCTGTGCTTGGTTATACACCACACTGCATTCAGTAGATATAACCGCCTACACTCTGTGCTTGGTTATACACCTCATTGCATTCAGTAGATACAACCGCCTACAGCTGTTATCATCACCACCGCCTACAGCTGTTATCATCACCACCGCCTACACTCTGTGCTTGGTTATACACCACACTGCATTCAGTAGATACAACCGCCTACACTCTGTGCTTGGTTATACACCACACTGCATTCAGTAGATATAACCGCCTACACTCTGTGCTTGGTTATACACCTCACTGCATTCAGTAGATACAACTGCCTACAGCTGTTATTATCACCACCGCCTACACTCTGTGCTTGGTTATACACCGCACTGCATTCAGTAGATACAACCGCCTACACTCTGTGCTTGGTTATACACCACACTGCATTCAGTAGATATAACCGCCTACACTCTGTGCTTGGTTATACACCTCACTGCATTCAGTAGATACAACTGCCTACAGCTGTTATTATCACCACCGCCTACACTCTGTGCTTGGTTATACACCTCACTGCATTCAGTAGATACAACCGCCTACACTCTGTGCTTGGTTATACACATCACTGCATTCAGTAGATACAACCACCTACAGCTGTTATCATCACCACCGCCTACACTCTGTGCTTGGTTATATACCTCACTGCATTCAGTAGATATAACCGCCTACACTCTGTGCTTGGTTATACACCTCATTGTATTCAGTAGATACAACCGCCTACAGCTGTTATCATCACCACCGCCTACACTCTGTGCTTGGTTATACACCTCACTGCATTCAGTAGATACAACCGCCTACACTGTGCTTGGTTATACACCTCACTGCATTCAGTAGATATAACCACCTACAGCTGTTATCATCACCACCGCCTACACTCTGTGCTTGGTTATATACCTCACTGCATTCAGTAGATACAACCGCCTACACTCTGTGCTTGGTTATACACCTCACTGCATTCAGTAGATACAACCGCCTACACTCTGTGCTTGGTTATATACCTCACTGCATTCAGTAGATGTAACCGCCTACACTCTGTGCTTGGTTATACACCACACTGCATTCAGTAGATATAACCGCCTAAACTCTGTGCTTGGTTATACACCTCACTGCATTCAGTAGATACAACTGCCTACAGCTGTTATTATCACCACCGCCTACACTCTGTGCTTGGTTATAGACCTCACTGCATTCAGTAGATACAACCGCCTACACTCTGTGCTTGGTTATACACATCACTGCATTCAGTAGATACAACCACCTACAGCTGTTATCATCACCACCGCCTACACTCTGTGCTTGGTTATATACCTCACTGCATTCAGTAGATATAACCGCCTACACTCTGTGCTTGGTTATACACCTCATTGTATTCAGTAGATACAACCGCCTACACTCTGTGCTTGGTTATATACCTCACTGCATTCAGTAGATACAACCGCCTACACTCTGTGCTTGGTTATACACCTCACTGCATTCAGTAGATACAACCACCTACAGCTGTTATCATCATCTCCGCCTACACTCTATGCTTGGTTATACACCTCACTGCATTCAGTAGATGTAACAGCCTACACTCTGTGCTTGGTTATACACCTCACTGCATTCAGTAGATGTAACCACCTACACTCTGTGCTTGGTTATGGTTATACACTTCACTGCATTCAGTAGATACAACCGCCTACACTCTGTGCTTGGTTATACACCACACTGCATTCAGTAGATATAACCACCTACAGTTGTTATCACCACCACTGCCTACACTCTGTGCTGGGTTATACACCTCACTGCATTCAGTAGATATAACCGCCTACAGTTGTTATCACCACCACTGCCTACACTCTGTGCTTGGTTATACACCTCCCTGCATTTGGTAGATACAACCGCCTACAGCTGTTATCATCACCACCGCCTACACTCTGTGCTCAGTTATACACCTCACTGCATTCAGTAGCTATAACCGTCTACAGCTGTTATCATCACCACAGCCTACACTCTGTGCTTGGTTATACACCGCACTGCATTCAGTAGATACAACCACCTACACTCTGTGCTTGGTTATACACCTCACTGCATTCAGTAGATACAACCACCTACACTCTGTGCTTGGTTATACACCGCACTGCATTCAGTAGATACAACCACCTACACTCTGTGCTTGGTTATACACCTCACTGCATTCAGTAGATACAACCACCTACACTGTGTGCTTGGTTATACACCGCACTGCATTCAGTAGATATAACCGCCTACTCTGTGCTTGATTATACACCTCACTGCATTCAGTAGATACAACCACCTACACTCTGTGCTTGGTTATACACCTCACTGCATTCAGTAGATACAACCACCTACACTGTGTGCTTGGTTATACACCTCACTGCATTCAGTAGATATAACTGCCTACACTCTGTGCTTGGTTATACACCTCACTGCATTCAGTAGATACAACCACCTACAGCTGTTATCATCACCTCCGCCTACACTCTATGCTTGGTTATACACCTCACTGCATTCAGTAGATGTAACAGCCTACACTCTGTGCTTGGTTATACACCTCACTGCATTCAGTAGATGTAACCACCTACACTCTGTGCTTGGTTATGGTTATACACCTCACTGCATTCAGTAGATACAACCGCCTACACTCTGTGCTTGGTTATACACCACACTGCATTCAGTAGATATAACCGCCTACACTCTGTGCTTGGTTATACACCTCACTGCATTCAGTAGATACAACTGCCTACAGCTGTTATCATCACCACCGCCTACACTCTGTGCTTGGTTATACACCTCACTGCATTCAGTAGATACAACCGCCTACACTCTGTGCTTGGTTATACACCTCACTGCATTCAGTAGATACAACCACCTACACTCTGTGCTTGGTTATACACCACACTGCATTCAGTAGATATAACCGCCTACACTCTGTGCTTGGTTATACACCTCATTGCATTCAGTAGATACAACCGCCTACAGCTGTTATCATCACCACCGCCTACAGCTGTTATCATCACCACCGCCTACACTCTGTGCTTGGTTATACACCACACTGCATTCAGTAGATACAACCGCCTACACTCTGTGCTTGGTTATACACCACACTGCATTCAGTAGATATAACCGCCTACACTCTGTGCTTGGTTATACACCTCACTGCATTCAGTAGATACAACTGCCTACAGCTGTTATTATCACCACCGCCTACACTCTGTGCTTGGTTATACACCGCACTGCATTCAGTAGATACAACCGCCTACACTCTGTGCTTGGTTATACACCACACTGCATTCAGTAGATATAACCGCCTACACTCTGTGCTTGGTTATACACCTCACTGCATTCAGTAGATACAACTGCCTACAGCTGTTATTATCACCACCGCCTACACTCTGTGCTTGGTTATACACCTCACTGCATTCAGTAGATACAACCGCCTACACTCTGTGCTTGGTTATACACATCACTGCATTCAGTAGATACAACCACCTACAGCTGTTATCATCACCACCGCCTACACTCTGTGCTTGGTTACATACCTCACTGCATTCAGTAGATATAACCGCCTACACTCTGTGCTTGGTTATACACCTCATTGTATTCAGTAGATACAACCGCCTACAGCTGTTATCATCACCACCGCCTACACTCTGTGCTTGGTTATACACCTCACTGCATTCAGTAGATACAACCGCCTACACTGTGCTTGGTTATACACCTCACTGCATTCAGTAGATATAACCACCTACAGCTGTTATCATCACCACCGCCTACACTCTGTGCTTGGTTATATACCTCACTGCATTCAGTAGATACAACCGCCTACACTCTGTGCTTGGTTATACACCTCACTGCATTCAGTAGATACAACCGCCTACACTCTGTGCTTGGTTATATACCTCACTGCATTCAGTAGATGTAACCGCCTACACTCTGTGCTTGGTTATACACCACACTGCATTCAGTAGATATAACCGCCTAAACTCTGTGCTTGGTTATACACCTCACTGCATTCAGTAGATACAACTGCCTACAGCTGTTATTATCACCACCGCCTACACTCTGTGCTTGGTTATAGACCTCACTGCATTCAGTAGATACAACCGCCTACACTCTGTGCTTGGTTATACACATCACTGCATTCAGTAGATACAACCACCTACAGCTGTTATCATCACCACCGCCTACACTCTGTGCTTGGTTATATACCTCACTGCATTCAGTAGATATAACCGCCTACACTCTGTGCTTGGTTATACACCTCATTGTATTCAGTAGATACAACCGCCTACAGCTGTTATCATCACCACCGCCTACACTCTGTGCTTGGTTATACACCTCACTGCATTCAGTAGATACAACCGCCTACACTGTGCTTGGTTATACACCTCACAGCATTCAGTAGATATAACCACCTACAGCTGTTATCATCACCACCGCCTACACTCTGTGCTTGGTTATATACCTCACTGCATTCAGTAGATACAACCGCCTACACTCTGTGCTTGGTTATACACCTCACTGCATTCAGTAGATACAACCGCCTACACTCTGTGCTTGGTTATATACCTCACTGCATTCAGTAGATACAACCGCCTACACTCTGTGCTTGGTTATACACCTCACTGCATTCAGTAGATACAACCACCTACAGCTGTTATCATCATCTCCGCCTACACTCTATGCTTGGTTATACACCTCACTGCATTCAGTAGATGTAACAGCCTACACTCTGTGCTTGGTTATATACCTCACTGCATTCAGTAGATGTAACCACCTACACTCTGTGCTTGGTTATGGTTATACACTTCACTGCATTCAGTAGATACAACCGCCTACACTCTGTGCTTGGTTATACACCACACTGCATTCAGTAGATATAACCACCTACAGTTGTTATCACCACCACTGCCTACACTCTGTGCTGGGTTATACACCTCACTGCATTCAGTAGATATAACCGCCTACAGTTGTTATCACCACCACTGCCTACACTCTGTGCTTGGTTATACACCTCCCTGCATTTGGTAGATACAACCGCCTACAGCTGTTATCATCACCACCGCCTACACTCTGTGCTCAGTTATACACCTCACTGCATTCAGTAGCTATAACCGTCTACAGCTGTTATCATCACCACCGCCTACACTCTGTGCTTGGTTATACACCGCACTGCATTCAGTAGATACAACCACCTACACTCTGTGCTTGGTTATACACCTCACTGCATTCAGTAGATACAACCACCTACACTCTGTGCTTGGTTATACACCGCACTGCATTCAGTAGATACAACCACCTACACTCTGTGCTTGGTTATACACCTCACTGCATTCAGTAGATACAACCACCTACACTGTGTGCTTGGTTATACACCGCACTGCATTCAGTAGATATAACCGCCTACTCTGTGCTTGATTATACACCTCACTGCATTCAGTAGATACAACCACCTACACTCTGTGCTTGGTTATACACCTCACTGCATTCAGTAGATACAACCACCTACACTGTGTGCTTGGTTATACACCTCACTGCATTCAGTAGATATAACTGCCTACACTCTGTGCTTGGTTATACACCTCACTGCATTCAGTAGATACAACCACCTACAGCTGTTATCATCACCTCCGCCTACACTCTATGCTTGGTTATACACCTCACTGCATTCAGTAGATGTAACAGCCTACACTCTGTGCTTGGTTATACACCTCACTGCATTCAGTAGATGTAACCACCTACACTCTGTGCTTGGTTATGGTTATACACCTCACTGCATTCAGTAGATACAACCGCCTACACTCTGTGCTTGGTTATACACCACACTGCATTCAGTAGATATAACCGCCTACACTCTGTGCTTGGTTATACACCTCACTGCATTCAGTAGATACAACTGCCTACAGCTGTTATCATCACCACCGCCTACACTCTGTGCTTGGTTATACACCTCACTGCATTCAGTAGATACAACCGCCTACACTCTGTGCTTGGTTATACACCTCACTGCATTCAGTAGATACAACCACCTACACTCTGTGCTTGGTTATACACCACACTGCATTCAGTAGATATAACCGCCTACACTCTGTGCTTGGTTATACACCTCATTGCATTCAGTAGATACAACCGCCTACAGCTGTTATCATCACCACCGCCTACAGCTGTTATCATCACCACCGCCTACACTCTGTGCTTGGTTATACACCACACTGCATTCAGTAGATACAACCGCCTACACTCTGTGCTTGGTTATACACCACACTGCATTCAGTAGATATAACCGCCTACACTCTGTGCTTGGTTATACACCTCACTGCATTCAGTAGATACAACTGCCTACAGCTGTTATTATCACCACCGCCTACACTCTGTGCTTGGTTATACACCGCACTGCATTCAGTAGATACAACCGCCTACACTCTGTGCTTGGTTATACACCACACTGCATTCAGTAGATATAACCGCCTACACTCTGTGCTTGGTTATACACCTCACTGCATTCAGTAGATACAACTGCCTACAGCTGTTATTATCACCACCGCCTACACTCTGTGCTTGGTTATACACCTCACTGCATTCAGTAGATACAACCGCCTACACTCTGTGCTTGGTTATACACATCACTGCATTCAGTAGATACAACCACCTACAGCTGTTATCATCACCACCGCCTACACTCTGTGCTTGGTTATATACCTCACTGCATTCAGTAGATATAACCGCCTACACTCTGTGCTTGGTTATACACCTCATTGTATTCAGTAGATACAACCGCCTACAGCTGTTATCATCACCACCGCCTACACTCTGTGCTTGGTTATACACCTCACTGCATTCAGTAGATACAACCGCCTACACTGTGCTTGGTTATACACCTCACTGCATTCAGTAGATATAACCACCTACAGCTGTTATCATCACCACCGCCTACACTCTGTGCTTGGTTATATACCTCACTGCATTCAGTAGATACAACCGCCTACACTCTGTGCTTGGTTATACACCTCACTGCATTCAGTAGATACAACCGCCTACACTCTGTGCTTGGTTATATACCTCACTGCATTCAGTAGATGTAACCGCCTACACTCTGTGCTTGGTTATACACCACACTGCATTCAGTAGATATAACCGCCTAAACTCTGTGCTTGGTTATACACCTCACTGCATTCAGTAGATACAACTGCCTACAGCTGTTATTATCACCACCGCCTACACTCTGTGCTTGGTTATACACCTCACTGCATTCAGTAGATACAACCGCCTACACTCTGTGCTTGGTTATACACATCACTGCATTCAGTAGATACAACCACCTACAGCTGTTATCATCACCACCGCCTACACTCTGTGCTTGGTTATATACCTCACTGCATTCAGTAGATATAACCGCCTACACTCTGTGCTTGGTTATACACCTCATTGTATTCAGTAGATACAACCGCCTACACTCTGTGCTTGGTTATATACCTCACTGCATTCAGTAGATACAACCGCCTACACTCTGTGCTTGGTTATACACCTCACTGCATTCAGTAGATACAACCACCTACAGCTGTTATCATCATCACCGCCTACACTCTATGCTTGGTTATACACCTCACTGCATTCAGTAGATGTAACAGCCTACACTCTGTGCTTGGTTATACACCTCACTGCATTCAGTAGATGTAACCACCTACACTCTGTGCTTGGTTATGGTTATACACTTCACTGCATTCAGTAGATACAACCGCCTACACTCTGTGCTTGGTTATACACCACACTGCATTCAGTAGATATAACCACCTACAGTGTTATCACCACCACCGCCTACACTCTGTGCTTGGTTATACACCTCACTGCATTCAGTAGTAACCGCCTACAGTTGTTATCACCACCACTGCCTACACTCTGTGCTTGGTTATACACCTCCCTGCATTTGGTAGATACAACCGCCTACAGCTGTTATCATCACCACCGCCTACACTCTGTGCTCAGTTATACACCTCACTGCATTCAGTAGCTATAACCGTCTACAGCTGTTATCATCACCACAGCCTACACTCTGTGCTTGGTTATACACCTCACTGCATTCAGTAGATACAACCACCTACACTCTGTGCTTGGTTATACACCTCACTGCATTCAGTAGATACAACCACCTACACTCTGTGCTTGGTTATACACTTCACTGCATTCAGTAGATACAACCACCTACACTCTGTGCTTGGTTATACACCTCACTGCATTCAGTAGATACAACCACCTACACTCTGTGCTTGGTTATACACCGCACTGCATTCAGTAGATATAACCGCCTACTCTGTGCTTGATTATACACCTCACTGCATTCAGTAGATACAACCACCTACACTCTGTGCTTGGTTATACACCTCACTGCATTCAGTAGATACAACCACCTACACTCTGTGCTTGGTTATACACCTCACTGCATTCAGTAGATGTAACAGCCTACACTCTGTGCTTGGTTATACACCTCACTGCATTCAGTAGATACAACCACCTACAGCTGTTATCATCACCTCCGCCTACACTCTATGCTTGGTTATACACCTCACTGCATTCAGTAGATGTAACAGCCTACACTCTGTGCTTGGTTATACACCTCACTGCATTCAGTAGATGTAACCACCTACACTCTGTGCTTGGTTATGGTTATACACCTCACTGCATTCAGTAGATACAACCGCCTACACTCTGTGCTTGGTTATACACCACACTGCATTCAGTAGATATAACCGCCTACACTCTGTGCTTGGTTATACACCTCACTGCATTCAGTAGATACAACTGCCTACAGCTGTTATCATCACCACCGCCTACACTCTGTGCTTGGTTATATACCTCACTGCATTCAGTAGATACAACCGCCTACACTCTGTGCTTGGTTATATACCTCACTGCATTCAGTAGATACAACCACCTACACTCTGTGCTTGGTTATACACCTCACTGCATTCAGTAGATGTAACAGCCTACACTCTGTGCTTGGTTATACACCTCACTGCATTCAGTAGATACAACCACCTACAGCTGTTATCATCACCTCCGCCTACACTCTATGCTTGGTTATACACCTCACTGCATTCAGTAGATGTAACAGCCTACACTCTGTGCTTGGTTATACACCTCACTGCATTCAGTAGATGTAACCACCTACACTCTGTGCTTGGTTATACACCTCACTGCATTCAGTAGATACAACCGCCTACACTCTGTGCTTGGTTATACACCTCACTGCATTCAGTAGATACAACCGCCTACAGCTGTTATCATCAACACTGCCTACACTCTGTGCTTGGTTATACACCTCACTGCTCTACATTGTTATCACCACCACCTACACTCTGTGCTTGGTTATACACCTCACTGCATTCAGTACATATAACTGCCTACTTTTCTCTAAAAACCTCCTACTATCAAAGACTATGAACACTTTGCATATACTGTAACCAGTCTTCCATTCTAGCTCACTAACTCATGTGTAGGTTTCACATCAAAGTTTTTAAAATATATATGCTAAATTTGTTTGCAACTTATGCAATGCATTTGCATAATAATTATGAAAATAATATGCATTAAAAAAAAACATTTTGATGTAAATTTACAATAATTTGTACAAAATTAATGCATATTTGTTAGGCAGCTGTTACCTGCCAGTTAAAGCATATGTACAATTTCTGCTGTGATTATTGTAGATAAATTTAAAATTTAAAAATATGAACAAAAGCAGACAGCTGGTCATCAGCTAAGCCTGACAATTTAGATTTTTCATCAGTACATCTTAATTTTGAGAAGAGGACTGTAACTAGCAGACACTAGAACTGGAGGAAATTATGTACCCTAAAATCATGGAAATTAATGGCATACATTTTTCGTTTAAAATTTGGCAATTTATATGAAATGTCCAATTTCGAAAGATTTCAAACCTTGATAACCACCTGGATGGGGCACTTTTCAATTGTTTTGTTTTTATTGCGTACCCTCATGGTATTGTCTTGCAGAAAGCCTGTTTGGGGTTGGGGTGGGAGTGGCATGCTGTAGGAATGTTCACCGTTGGTGGGTTAAGCTTACATTCGTCCGGGTTTTTTTTTACAACAATTCTACAAAGATAGTGTGGTGATGATTAAAAAGAATCACTTGTATGAAAATGAATTGGAATGTCCACCCACAAATGACACAGCAATGGCAATGCAATAAGACACCAGGGTTTTATTTCTAAAATGTGACTTGAAACCAATGGCTTTGACTTTGGGAATTTTAGTGTTGTTTTACAAAATAATTTGGAATTTTCAGTTTCATTTAAAAAAAACACATCTTATTAAGCAAAGTTAGAATTTAAAAAGAAGACGTACTTGTATTTAGTCAAATTAATATATATGTATTTCACATTACATAACATTATGGGAGAGGGAGCAGTGTTTGTTAAGTGTTATGTATCACAATCGTATTCAAAATGTCTTTATATTATATTAAAAATGGAAATTATATGTATTTACATTCAGATCGGGTATTTATTACACCAAAACTGGGAATAAAAAATGACAAAACCTTAGAGGTATCGTGGAAAATGGTGTCAATTATTGGAGTTTAGAAACAGGTGATAAAACCCTGGAATATCTGACTATTTTTTTAACTTGACGGACATCAATACAGCCCAGCGCGTGCTTTTTGAGAGACATACCTTTTAGATATTAGATAAATCTAACACCTCACAGATTTGTTTTTCCATTAACCACTGACAATAATTTCTCTTCAACATCATTTTAGGACAGTAGTTCACTGGTCATCAACGATTTTCAAACCATAAGCACTGGTGTTGGGTCAGAAATGAGATGTTTAGAACACAGGTTGGAACCAATGTTCATAATTTGATTAACACCACTAGAGCACACTAATTTATTAATCAAACATTTGTTAACTCTGACACACTGTCTTAAAGAAGAAAACTTGCTACATTTTTCCATTAGTAGCAAAGAAAAGGATAGCAGTCGTGGTGCACTGGCCAGGATTGAAAATTAGCAGTCGGCCAGTCAGAGCATATAAGAATTTTACAAAGTAGTCCATTGGGCGACCTTCGATTTTATTGTCATTGTCAGTATTTTGGTTGGGGTTTTTTTATTACAGATTATTTTTTCTTTTGATATTTATTTTATAAATAGCCTACTACTGTAGCATTTACAATATCCAAATTAAACACACAAAAGTGTGCATGCTTTGTCTGTAGGAGGACAGCCACTCCTGAGGAAATCCTTTACTGGAAATGTTACCCTCTTGCATCACCACAGTTTATTTCATCCTTCTTGCATCACCACAAAAAGAACTGCCACCCCAGACTAGTTTATATACAACAGCAGGTGCAGTTCTACCTGTATTCTCTTTGTACTGCATTAATTATTGTTTTACTTCAGACAATGCAAGTCAAGCTGCAAACATTGGCTGTTCTAGCATTTTGTCTTCACCCCTGTATTAAAAGTGATATTTAATATGTATAATTTAATGGTAATTTGTAAAGAAACATTTTTATTTATACTGGATTTCTTTTTTCAAAAAGTGTTATTTGAGTTGTTATGGGTTTAAAACTTAATAACATGTTTTTATATGAATTTTACTTTTATTCATTATGAAGTTACTTTTTTTTTCTTTTTTTTTTCTTTTTTTAACGACACCACCAGAGCACATTGATTTTATTAATCATTGGCTATTAGATGTCAAACATTTGGTGATTTTGACATATAATCTTAGAGGAAATCCACTAAATTTGTTCCGTTAGTAGCAAGGGATCTTTCATTGGCAATATTCCACTAACAGGATAGCACATACCACAGCCTTTGATATACCAGTCATGCTGGAATGAGAGATAGCCCAATGGGCTCACCAGTGGGGATCAATCCCAAACTGACCATGCATGAAGTTACATGCCAATTCATCGGTTTCCTTTTGAAGCAAACAGACTACATATGATGAGCACATGGTTATTATTCAACAAAGACTATTCTAGTTTTGAATTTGGCTGTGCAATTAAATTTGAATGTAATAATTGGAGGCTAGTTGAATTTGAGAAGGGCCAGTAAGATTTTTCTTGAACCATGGTTTTCATGTTCATTTTCAACTCTGACTGGCTGAATTAAAAAATAGCCCAATGGGCCCAACAGTGGGATTGATCCTAAACCAACCATGCATCAGACAAGTGCTTTACAACTGGGCTATGTCCCACCCCAGAAATACACTGTCACATTTAGTGTATAATTCACACCCACCAGCCACCCACTTAACAGTGCTGTCAGGTGTCAATTAAACAAACACTTGTTACCATTCTGATATCTAACAAACACTCCCGTAAAGCAAGAAATTAGGCAAGTGTGGCCTAACTAATACATTTTGTAAACAGTCAGTACCAACATAAAAATATCAGCAAATACTGAAAAAATATAAAACAGATTGGGCTGAATTTAAAAAGGGGTTTTTGTCTTATGTATGCATGTAAGTACATACAAGTATACTACTCAAAAGAATTTAAGGGTCAGACGATATTTTCGACATTATTTTCTCAATGTCAATTATATTAGCTAGACCATAATGTCACGCATGGTATTGTTCCATTTTGACGAAAGTGGGTCTAAGCAACCCATAAATGAATTAAAATCCACTGTCATTGACACTGTCGACTAGTTCTAATGGCGAAAACATGCTTACATTTGCACGTAAATTAGTGCGAAAGCGAAAGGTCTGCTAAGTGCCCATAACTTGCTTTTTCACAAAGCGCTTCATTTGCACGCTTTGCATGTGTATTCCATGTTCCCAATGCTGAATTTCCGTATAATTGGAGCTTGCGTTCGTGTACGGTGCACACTCCAAATTCGACAATGGTACGACTTCAACTGACTATCGAAGATCGAGGAAGGGTTATTGCTTGGCTTCAGGATGGCAATACGCAAAGAAATGTTGCTCTGAGACTTGGTGTCAGTCAGTGTCATTGGCCGACTGTGGCAACGGTACCAAGCAACGAATTCTGTTCGAAATCGTCCACGTTCGGGAAGACCCCGAAGCACTACAAATAGAGAGGACCGCTACATCACCAATATGGCTCTACGTCAACGCACAACCACTGCACGCCGATTACGTGACAATCTGCGGACTGCGACTGGAACTCGAGTGTCTGATCAAACCATACGCAATCGTCTGAGAGCCAATAATCTACGCTGCCGTCGCCAGGCTGTTCGACCACCACTCCTACCACGTCACAGAACGGCCAGACGTCACTGGTGCACGCTTCATCTGCGGTGGCAACGTGTTCAGTGGGGTCGAGTGATGTTCACTGATGAGTCCAGGTTTAGTCTCCAGTTCAACGACGGTCGGGTTCGTGTCTACAGACGTCCTGGGGAGCGCTTCGCTGACGTTAACGTTAGACAACGTCACCGGTTCGGTGGTGGCAGCGTCATGGTGTGGGGCGGCATCTTTATCCACCACAGGACCCCCCTCTATGTGGTGGATGGCAATCTGAATGGAATCCGCTATCTGAATGAGATTATCCGGCCGTTGGTTCTCCCAGGCCTTCAGCAGATTGGCGGCGGGGCAGTTCTGCAGGATGACAATGCCAGACCCCACCGTGCCAGGGTGGTAATGGACTTTCTCAGACAACAAGGTATCGCCAGGATGGATTGGCCAGCATATTCGCCTGACTTGGCCCCAATAGAGCACGCCTGGGACGAATTAGGCAGGAGAGTTCGGGATAACCATGCCCCTCCGGCCAACCTTCATGATCTGGGTCAACTTCTTATGGCAGAGTGGCAGGCCATTCCCCAAGAGTTCTTCAGACGTCTGATCAACAGCATGAGGCAACGATGTGTCGAATGTATTCGTGCCAGGGGTGGATTCACACACTATTAAACGAATGTTCTAATGTGTAAAATCCATGTTTGACAACCTTCAACTTTGACAGCATGTCATGTGACTTTCTTGTATACAGTGACGTTTATTTGTGTTTTTTTGTAAATATGGAACAATAAATAAAAAATTTGGTGTAGTTTACATCATCAATCTAATACACTCTGAAACTTATTTGGTTATAAATTTTTGACCCTTAAATTCTTTTGAGTAGTATACATTGCAATGGTTAAACATCTGCACTTAATAAAAATCAACAGGTTTTGTAAATTCAGCCCACTAATGGGTATTTTTACAAAAAAATATGAAATTACATATAAGTTCATTTATCTGAAACTGTTTCTATTATATAGCAGTATGCAGAAACCAGGAATGCCCTACTGTTTGATAATTATGCACAGCATTTACACTTGAAATTAACATCACATTTAGATGTAAATATATTCACCAACCATTTGTAGCACTTTACATGTCTGAACACTGGCTTGTGACAAAATTGAAAAACGATTTTCTTTTGTAATTTGCCAGTATCAGAACAAAACACATTTCCATACATTTGTAAATTATTCTAAAATAAACTGCCTTTCTTCAGTGGTGGGTGGTGGAAGGGGTTTGGTGGTGGAAGGGGGTGGGTGGTGGAAGGGGGTGGGTGGTGGAAGGGGTTTGGTGGTGGAAGGGGGTGGGTGGTGGAAGGGGGGGGTGCATGGAGCACAACCTGCCCTTTGTGTTGAACTCCAGAGTCTGGATGCTCTTTTTAAATAAAGTCTGACACCCTGCTGTTTTATAACAGGTAACTCAGGCTGTGGTTCAAACAAAATATCATACATTTTATAAAACAGCTTTAAAATAGCAGCAGCAATTCTCACAATGGGAAGACATACAATTCTGTTAGCTTTTAAAACATTTTATAGGTGGAAAAAGTAGGGGTTTTGTAAATATTAATAGTAATTATCTGTGTTGGGGATGTATATATCTATACAATTAGGCAAGTTTTAAAAATATAATTCCTTAGTGGTATAGAGGCATGTAAAAGGTTGGGGTTTTTTTCTCTCTCTCTCTCCCCCTCCCTCTCTCTCTCAGTGACAGCCTATCACAGAATTCATTATAATGACCATGTACTGGAATGGGGACGGGAAGAGTAGTAAGTATTTAAGAATACAGTAACAACCTGATTTGTTGATCAAGACCAGCATACCTTAGAACATGCTACACCTGTATAATAATTAAACTTTATCACAGATCTAATATACAGTCACACCCATGATAACACACACTAAGAGTTTCAAAATGTGGCATTTTAACTAGTGGTGGGAATTGGTTGGATTCTCATAATTGGTTGTCAAGACGTTAAGCCTTTTTTTACTCAAGGTTTAAAATAGGTAAGTTTGTTTGCTTACCACTGAAGCGTATTGTTACTCAAGGTATCTAATGGATACAAAAGATAAGAATAAAAGTACTATACATGTAAAATTGTCACTTTTATTTCTTATCAGAAAATAAACTTTCTTTTGAAGTTAAAGGAAGAAAGTCTTATTCTTTTTTACAAAAATCACCATGCTCACAGGCTCCTTCGTCAAATAAATTTAAGATAAATTAAGACAAAACTGATTTAACTATTTTTATTGTAGGATATAATGTATATTATGTATTTATGCAAAATGGTAATGTCGTATAGACATTACATTTCACAGATCAATCCACAAATAATATAGAGTTGAAATTTGTAGTTACCATTTGTATAGACACCATTCGGGTCACTTCGGCAATTTCTGTAGCATAAGGTACATGTGTGTTCATTTATAATCGTTTACCAGAAATTGTAATCGATTAGTTGGAATTTGGATTTGACCAACCAATCTCCGATTATTCCAATTAATTGGACCACCACTAATTTTAACACAACTAGTCAATGAGGATATTGTTTACTAGATCAGATCACTTGGGTAACTGTGTAACAAGGTTTGACTATTCATTGTTATATTGGCATTATTGGTATATAGGTTTAATAGAGGTGACTGTATATATAACCAGATTCACTATAAGTGTACAAGACGGGGAGGGGGGGGGGGGGGGAGAGAGAATGGGGGCCAACTGCCCCCACCCAGTGCTGGAGCAAAACCTCAAATTTTAGCAAAACATTACACAGATATCCGGGCAAAATGTGATAACCCAAGACCTTTTCACCATGTATTTCCATCATTCTACCCTCAAAATTAGTTGTAATCCATGTAAAAATGCATAGTGATTCATTTGCAATCCTATATAGCAGTTTGGTAGTGATGCTAATATGACTTTTTCCAGATTCAGGCATGTTTGTTTAATTTGTGCAAAAGCTTCTACATTGGTGTCCAGGACAACACACAGCTGAGGATTGCCAACAGATTACCAACACTCACCTCTGTTCTGTGTAACTCGTCACCAGAATCGTCTCTCATTCCACTATATAATTCAAGCACTGTATCTAAAAACTTCTACATTGGTGTCCAGGACAACACACAGCTGAGGATTGCCAACAGATTACCAACACTCACCTCTGTTCTGGGTAACTCGTCACCAGAATCGTCTCTCATTCCACTATATAATTCAAGCACTGTATCTAAAAACTTCTACATTGGTGTCCAGGACAACACACAGCTGAGGATTGCCAACAGATTACCAACACTCACCTCTGTTCTGTGTAACTCGTCACCAGAATCGTCTCTCATTCCACTATATAATTCAAGCACTGTATCTAAAAACTTCTACATTGGTGTCCAGGACAACACACAGCTGAGGATTGCCAACAGATTACCAACACTCACCTCTGTTCTGTGTAACTCGTCACCAGAATCGTCTCTCATTCCACTATATAATTCAAGCACTGTATCTAAAAACTTCTACATTGGTGTCCAGGACAACACACAGCTGAGGATTGCCAACAGATTACCAACACTCACCTCTGTTCTGTGTAACTCGTCACCAGAATCGTCTCTCATTCCACTATATAATTCAAGCACTGTATCTAAAAACTTCTACATTGGTGTCCAGGACAACACACAGCTGAGGATTGCCAACAGATTACCAACACTCACCTCTGTTCTGTGTAACTCGTCACCAGAATCGTCTCTCATTCCACTATATAATTCAAGCACTGTATCTAAAAACTTCTACATTGGTGTCCAGGACAACACACAGCTGAGGATTGCCAACAGATTACCAACACTCACCTCTGTTCTGTGTAACTCGTCACCAGAATCGTCTCTCATTCCACTATATAATTCAAGCACTGTATCTAAAAACTTCTACATTGGTGTCCAGGACAACACACAGCTGAGGATTGCCAACAGATTACCAACACTCACCTCTGTTCTGTGTAACTCGTCACCAGAATCGTCTCTCATTCCACTATATAATTCAAGCACTGTATCTAAAAACTTCTACATTGGTGTCCAGGACAACACACAGCTGAGGATTGCCAACAGATTACCAACACTCACCTCTGTTCTGTGTAACTCGTCACCAGAATCGTCTCTCATTCCACTATATAATTCAAGCACTGTATCTAAAAACTTCTACATTGGTGTCCAGGACAACACACAGCTGAGGATTGCCAACAGATTACCAACACTCACCTCTGTTCTGTGTAACTCGTCACCAGAATCGTCTCTCATTCCACTATATAATTCAAGCACTGTATCTAAAAACTTCTACATTGGTGTCCAGGACAACACACAGCTGAGGATTGCCAACAGATTACCAACACTCACCTCTGTTCTGTGTAACTCGTCACCAGAATCGTCTCTCATTCCACTATATAATTCAAGCACTGTATCTAAAAACTTCTACATTGGTGTCCAGGACAACACACAGCTGAGGATTGCCAACAGATTACCAACACTCACCTCTGTTCTGTGTAACTCGTCACCAGAATCGTCTCTCATTCCACTATATAATTCAAGCACTGTATCTAAAAACTTCTACATTGGTGTCCAGGACAACACACAGCTGAGGATTGCCAACAGATTACCAACACTCACCTCTGTTCTGTGTAACTCGTCACCAGAATCGTCTCTCATTCCACTATATAATTCAAGCACTGTATCTAAAAACTTCTACATTGGTGTCCAGGACAACACACAGCTGAGGATTGCCAACAGATTACCAACACTCACCTCTGTTCTGTGTAACTCGTCACCAGAATCGTCTCTCATTCCACTATATAATTCAAGCACTGTATCTAAAAACTTCTACATTGGTGTCCAGGACAACACACAGCTGAGGATTGCCAACAGATTACCAACACTCACCTCTGTTCTGTGTAACTCGTCACCAGAATCGTCTCTCATTCCACTATATAATTCAAGCACTGTATCTAAAAACTTCTACATTGGTGTCCAGGACAACACACAGCTGAGGATTGCCAACAGATTACCAACACTCACCTCTGTTCTGTGTAACTCGTCACCAGAATCGTCTCTCATTCCACTATATAATTCAAGCACTGTATCTAAAAACTTCTACATTGGTGTCCAGGACAACACACAGCTGAGGATTGCCAACAGATTACCAACACTCACCTCTGTTCTGTGTAACTCGTCACCAGAATCGTCTCTCATTCCACTATATAATTCAAGCACTGTATCTAAAAACAAACAAAAGGAAGAAAGTAAATTAATTACAAATACACGGACTTATTTCATCATATCGTTCAAGTAAATTAATTACAAATACACGGACTTATTTCATCATATCGTTCAAGTAAATTAATTACAAATACACGGACTTATTTCATCATATCGTTCAAGTAAATTAATTACAAATACACGGACTTATTTCATCATATCGTTCAAGTAAATTAATTACAAATACACGGACTTATTTCATCATATCGTTCAAGTAAATTAATTACAAATACACGGACTTATTTCATCATATCGTTCAAGTAAATTAATTACAAATACACGGACTTATTTCATCATATCGTTCAAGTAAATTAATTACAAATACACGGACTTATTTCATCATATCGTTCAAGTAAATTAATTACAAATACACGGACTTATTTCATCATATCGTTCAAGTAAATTAATTACAAATACACGGACTTATTTCATCATATCGTTCAAGTAAATTAATTACAAATACACGGACTTATTTCATCATATCGTTCAAGTAAATTAATTACAAATACACGGACTTATTTCATCATATCGTTCAAGTAAATTAATTACAAATACACGGACTTATTTCATCATATCGTTCAAGTAAATTAATTACAAATACACGGACTTATTTCATCATATCGTTCAAGTAAATTAATTACAAATACACGGACTTATTTCATCATATCGTTCAAGTAAATTAATTACAAATACACGGACTTATTTCATCATATCGTTCAAGTAAATTAATTACAAATACACGGACTTATTTCATCATATCGTTCAAGTAAATTAATTACAAATACACGGACTTATTTCATCATATCGTTCAAGTAAATTAATTACAAATACACGGACTTATTTCATCATATCGTTCAAGTAAATTAATTACAAATACACGGACTTATTTTATCATATCGTTCAAGTAAATTAATTACAAATACACGGACTTATTTTATCATATCGTTCAAGTAAATTAATTACAAATACACGGACTTATTTTATCATATCATTCAAGTAAATTAATTACAAATACACGGACTTATTTTATCATATCATTCAAGTATATCCCTAGCATTTTTTATATTTTTAAAACAAAATGACAATCATTGAATAAAATCATTGCACCAAATTAAAAGAAAATGTGCTAATTTTTTTTTAATTTAGCAACAACTGGAGCTAACCCTGTATCGCTGAGTTGTGTTTGGGTAAGTGAGTGTTGGGCAAAATGTTATGTTTTTGTATATTGTGAAAAACAAGTTACTGACTAACAAAATACAGGTATTAGTGTCATGCTCTGTTGTTACTGTCAATAAAATAAACAATATACGGATATGCCCATGACAGGCAGTGCTACCCACCATTTCAAGTTACACAACCCTGTATTGTTTATTGTACTAACAATAACAACAGATCATAGAGAATACAAGTCAATATTGATTTAGGGGGTTTTATTGTTTATTGTGCGGTTGGGGCTTGTCACGAAAAATATATTCAAGAATAAAAAAAATTGCTTCAACAGCAGCAGTGTTTCGAGCCACAAAACCCCATACATATGAACCTGTGTTATATCTGGGGTGTTTGTAAGGACAGGTTAATGAGTAGTTGGTGTAGTGGCCTCAAACCTCTTTATTGAGTATATGCTATCACTCTGGGTGGAAGACACTACCTGGAATTGAACCCAGCACCTACATATACCTCAAACCCAATAACTCGTATTGCATTATCAAGGTCAGTATGATTAGCAAATACACACAAAGTATAAAATGTGCTAAGTTAAAAGCCAGAACACAGAGGTTTGGCTGATGCCTCCAGGAATAATTAATTAGTGGAGGGTAGAGTTGGGGTGGATGTGGGAGTAAATATCCATAATTATTATTTTTTGTTAAATTCATGGCAGATGGGTATGTTTTAGCTATGGTACCTTTTTTTCTTATTTTAAGTTTATTCATGTGCAAATTTTATAAAATTATTTTTAAAATGTATAACACCGGTCAGTCATTAGACACATCTACTAAATAATTTGAACAACATAATGGCTTATTTATCTAAATAATGGTTACACACCAATATGAAATGATAATAAAAACATAGGCCTATTAGGTAACAAAACAAAGAGAACTGGCAGTTTGTTGCAAAAATTTCAATTAGTTTAGAAAACAATAGATTGTGTTACTTCACATTAAACAAATATAACAATGCTGTGCAAATGTCCAAAACACTGTAATTTGAATTTTAACAATGGACTCTGGGGGGTAATTATTTAATTCCTGTGAAGATTCCATTAGGTAACCTATCGTGAACATGTGGCAGATATAACTGCTAATTGCACCTGAGCCGCGTACAAAGGACTAACTAGGCTGCAAACAAAACAATTACGCCACGGCTTTGTGCATGTTCAAACAAACGTCAACCGGACATCTGACCAGCTGACGATCCCGTAACGAAATAAAAATTTGACAGACTTCAGGAAGCCCGTTGTCAACAACGAAATAAAATTTTGTTAAAACGTCAACAACCCAAGGAACATGACCACCAACCACTTAAGTTTTAACCGAATAGCGATTAAAATTCAGCAACTGTCACTTTGCGTGTCTGACCCGTACATTTTAAATATTCTCCCTGTCAGTGAGTGAAAAATACTGTTATGATCATTCATTTTGGAAGAGAAAACCGAACGAACAGGTTCTCGTGTCCGTAGTAAAATGTGAAAACATGACGCCGATTGACGCAGGTAAGGGCGAGTAAAAACAAAGCCAGGGATGACCTGGATAGTCGGTTACAATTAAAACGATAGAGAGCTTTTTCTTAATTCCATACCATCTTCTCGGATTACTTGGCATCTTCGTTTTGTTCATATTTTCGAGTAAAACCTGTCAAAATCACTTCTTTCAAACGGCGTGCTTAGAGTCTCGCCATATTGGGCATGGAATTCTGGGTATGAAGACAAGATGGCGAGGACTTGAAAGGGACCGTGAAAGAAGGTAGGGTTTACTCTTGTTTTGAGTGGATTTTTCCATATTAAAACAATTGCTTTTACTTTTAAAAATATGCAAATTATTTATCACTGTATTCTTTAAACTTTCCAATTGATTGTGAAGTGGGTTACTCAAAATTGTGTGAGAAAATCGATTTCCATTGAGTGTTGTCCAGTTTTTAAAAATTTAATTCAGATCTCAATTTGCCCTTGAGTACACCACAATTATGATGATATTAACCAAACGTCAGCATAAAATTATGGAAGCCATTTTGTTTTATAACAGTGCTACATGCAGTCTAGAAAACTTTACTCTTGGGGTAAGTTTGCATTTTTAAAGTTTTAGGAATCAGTTTTTTTTTCTCTCTCTCATGAACTTGACATTTAACTTTGCTATGACAGGCCGCTATAAGAATAGAAGTTATGAGTAGTTTATTGGTAATGTTGTTTTTGAGTTGTGTCAATTACGTCCACTTGGGAACGCCTATTTATTTCACATATAACAGTATATTGAGAGGTGCAAAGCATACATTTAGAACGGTATGCAGTGGATATCGGATTTAGGTCATGAAGTGAGGTTTTTAGGGTGAGTTTGTGTAAATTAATCCCATGTGCTTGCATAGATTTCCAGGCAGCGTTTTATGGTCGGTATTTTCTACGGCGCTTTGGTCACTAGTGGTCAGTAAGCGAATTGATTTTCGTGTTGGTAATAGTCTGCTGCAATTATTGTTTTAAAATAGCATGCAGTCCATGTGTTTAAAACTTTAAAACATTGTTTTCATTTTCCATTGTTGTTCTGCCGACGTTTATTTGTAGCAATGTGTGTGTTACATTGTTATTTTTATTTTTACTGTGTATTCAGTTGCATGCTTTAACTGGTGTGTGTATTGGTGGCAATTAACAAACGACAAACTTGCTTGTCCACTGCAGTTAAAATGTTTAGTATACAGATGTTTGATAACAATGATATTGTTAATGTGGGGAGGACGTATTTGACTTCATTCAACTTCACTTTTCAGGTAACTATTAACATAGGCTAGCTGTTTGGGTTTTTTATATTTATATATTTGGTCCATTATTATATAGTCATGTTTACATGTATCATTTTTTAATACATAAAAAGAAATAAATCTATACTGATTCAATGTTTGATGTAGGTTAATAAAATTTAAAAGTTTTACATATTGGGGAGTTTGAAAAAGAAATATATTTCTGCCTAACAATTGTTTTATTTTTATTTTTTTATTATAATTTATTTTTTTATTTGAATATTTATTTATTATTTATTGTGTATTTATACATACATAAATTTATATAACTGCACTCTGTGTGTACAAATGAGTTTTGTGGAACACAGATAACGCCATATAACACACATTGGCACTTTAAATTTATCACATAAAACTTACAAGAATATTGAATATAAATCCATTATTATGATGATTATTATGATTTTGATGGTGATGATTATTATTATATGTTTGATATAATATTGTAAATACAGATAAACTAGGAATAGCATCTGTATGTTGTCATGTTTAAAAAGACACTGCATGTGTGTGTGTGTGTGTGTATATATATATAGGTCTAGGTTAAAAAATCAGGATTTTGATTTTGTGGTCAAATGTTAAGGTTCATTCTACAAATAATTTTTTGTAGTTGATGACTCCGTGTTTCATAAATATACTATTCAGGTTTGAAGTTATAATTTAGGATTTTTGTGTGCCAGTGTTTCAGACTTACTAAATTTGGTACTCTCAAAAATGTTTGTTTAGGATGAAAATTAATATGAATATGTCAATTTCATATATCACATTTTGTAGTAATATTTTAAAATCCTTTTGAAGTGTCAATATTTTTTATTCTTTATTTATTTTCATTTTAAAAATTTATTTTTGTTTTCATAATTATTAAATAGGCCTAATAGTTAAAGTTGTGTTATGTACCAGTATAGTTTACACAAATATATATCTTTGATTGTTTTATTTAATTTTAAGGTTGACTGATTTTTTTTTGATTTTTTTAAAGTTAGGGTGGTTTTTTATATATATTTTTTGTTGTTGTTTTTTGGGGAGGTTGGGTTGGCTTTATGTGGATATGAGTATTATGTTAATATACTGACACCATGTGTTGAATCTTTTAATGAAGTCATTCATCCATATAATATAAACCAGTGAAGAAAACCGATCTATATTTTGTATGGTATGTGAAGTATTTGATGAGTGAATATATAGATTTTATTTACAATGTACACACTAGTAACATGAGCTTGGTTCTTGCGTTCATTGGGTGCATTCTGTCAACATATGGTCAGTGTGTTCACTGAAGTTACTGACGATTACTTACACTTCATAGGTGTTCAGAAAAAGTATAGCCATTTTATATGTACAGTAAAACAAAATAATCTCCCATTTCAGTTGTGCAATAGTTGTTCCTGTCATAATAATTTGAAGATATATCTATGTAGACTGAAGTTAATGGTAAAGATAATAATTTGAAGATATATCTATGTAGACTGAAGTTAATGGTAAAGATAATAATTTGAAGATATATCTATGTAGACTGAAGTTAATGGTAAAGATAATTTTAAAATACAGATAATAGTTTGAAATAAGCTAAATATTTCAATAATCTTCTCCAGTTAAACTTATACAAAGCCGAAATCAATAGAAGTGTTTGTTAAAATTTAAGCTATAAATAATGTTATTGTTTAATAATAAAAGTTTATCTGTTAAGAATTAACTCAATCTTTTCGTGGATGACAGAAGTTACAGTATGTTCTTGTGTATCATTAATAATCATGCAGCAATAAGAATGTAAGTTAAGGTTTAGAGAAACAGTTATTTTTATATGACAGTCATATATTATTAAGATAACTATTACAGGATATATATATGTTTTGATAATGTTATTTTAGATCCATTTTATTTACAATAGTTTCATATTGCATGTAAAAAATTGATAATTATTGAAGGAAATTACATCATAACATGTACCATAAACTGTATTCAGGGTTCTAATTGGACTTGTTTTTATGTTAATTGTGCTACTCAAATCACAGACACTTTTATGCTCGGGCTGACGTAAGCCTATCAACCATGTTCACAGTCATAAAACCTGATTCCGAACAACAGATGGTTTGCCAATGTTGTGTGTACCGCGTGTCTCTCCTCAACACAAATACATTGTACAGACTGAGTCTCCAACAGCTTGTGCTGGGCAGTGTAGTACAACATAGTAGTACATGTATTGGTGGGCCGGCTGGAGCTGTCAGATTGATTTACGTCAATCAACATGACTTCCACATTGTTTACCACTGTCCTCCGGCCTCCCTTGTTGGGGTGGGCAGCTTCCCCTCTACCTAAGTGCTATTGACTTGTGTTGTTCAGATCACTAATTGCAGGTGTATTGTTAGTGGTACACTTTCATTGATGGATTCGGCTATTTTTAGTGATTATCGGAAAATTGGCAACCGTTCCTGCAATAGGGGGTGGTTTCACAAATAGATATTTTCCTTTTGTTTGGGCAGCGAGTACTTGGGTTTCTTGGTGCAGCTGGAGTTGTTTAGTTTTTCGTTAGGTAAGAATAAAAGTGATATATCTGAAGTGTCACATGATATACACAGTCTTGTTAGTGCTTCCCTTCAAGCTCCATTATGTATGTAGGTGTGGGAGGGAGGAATCGTCACTGTGGTCCATTAGTCAGCACCTACACTGTCGGAGGACATGCATGCATTCTTTTTTCCCCGACTCCCAACACAGCCTCAGGTTGTTGGGTTTTTGTTTGATTTGGTTTCATATGTGTGTGTATCGGTTTTTTTCTCTTTATTTTTGTTTTGTTTTTTTTGTCACTAGCATTTGTACATTTAAACTAAAGATATACTTATTTTGTCCATAATAATCATTACACAAATACATACTTGTAGCTCTCTCCATATCTAATGCTCACTCACTCACTTTCTCTCTCCATCTCTCTCTCTCTCTCTCTCTCTCTCTCTCTCTCTCACACGCGCACACACACAATCACATTCACACTCCATATGTTCAGATTTTTTTTTTTAATTTACTTAAACTATTTAAGAATTAAATACATTTATATATCATTTTCAAACAGCATTTTAAATTTAAATAATTTTTAATTGTAAATTGTTATAAAATGTCAAAATCCATTGTTTTACCAGTTTTGGCCCTATAGTAATGATAGAATATCATTTAACTTGCGCACATAAAACAATTGTCTTAAAAGGCCTGGTCTTGATTCATCTGTTAACACATGTGGTTCAAGACGGCATGGTTCAGATAGTGGAATAATATTACTAATTATGTCTAATTAAGCCACCCACTGTCGGCAGACTGTGAGAGAGATTCAAGTACACTGAATGCTCCCAGTGCCATCATTTGTAGCACATGTGCTTTTACTTATAATGTATTACAATGTGTGCACCTTGCATTGTCCGCATGCTCCTCCCATCATAACTGAAATACACAGTCTTAATACACTAGCATGGCTTTTCACTGTGTGCCCTGAAGTATGAGAAAAACTTTATTGCTTGTTCTCGTTTCTTTTGTCTACGGTTTGCTCATCACTGTGAGTATATCTATGGCACAAAGAATGTGTTTGAAGTTGTCAATCTCTTCCATAAGCCAAGTGTTTTAGGTTGCGGTGAAAAATGAAAAATTGTTGTCTGGCATAACTATCGGTGTGTTGGTTAAATCATTGCCGAGAAAAAAAGTGTAATAGAGATTGTGTTTCATAGGATCGGAAGTGGGGAGAGAAGGAGAATTACTCCCCCTCCCAACTCTGAAGATAATGCATTGTCCCCCACCCTCAAAGTCAAACTGACATATATCCCCCATGACTGTCATATGCCAACAATTATGTATTTTTCTATGGTTAAAATAGAGAACCAAATATGGTATCTGTCATATTGTGATCATGTTACAGGTAGCAGGAATATATTGTTTTGGGGATTAATGGGAAATTATTAAAATTTGAATGAAGAAAACTAAATATGGTTATAACCCTTACTATTAAAATGTAATTAACAAATTTTTCATAAAGATTGGTCACCTTATAGTGAGTGTGTTTAACATTGGTGCTTTAAAATGTGTTAATATAAAGACATTTTAAAATTTAGTAGTTGTTCACATAAAATCTTTTTAGCTTGTTAATTATTCATATTTTAGTGCAAATTAATTTTAAAACTTTTTTTTCTTTATTAAAGGGACAGACCTTATTTTTAAACACTAAGACATACTTTTCACCTAGACCCTGGTTTCAATCCGTGAAAATGGACACTAAGTTTGGTTAATTTACAAACCTGTAACAAATTTGGATACAACAGAGTGAAGCAAGAGTCTGTGACATTGAAATACCCTGAAAAATAGACTAAAACACAACTCCATAAACACTACTTCTCAGACACACATGCATTTTAAAAATAGACTAAAATACTGCTCCATAAACACTACTTCTCAGACGCACATGCGTTTTAAAAATAGACTAAAACGCAACTCCATAAACACTACTTCTCAGACACACATGCGTTTTAAAAATAGACTAAAACATGGCTCCATAAACACTACTTCTCAGTCACACATGCATTTTAAAAATAGACTAAAACACGGCTCCATAAACACTACTTCTCAGACGCACATGCTTTTTAAAAATAGACTAAAACGCAGCTCCATAAACACTACTTCTCAGACACACATGCGTTTTAAAAATAGACTAAAACACGGCTCCATAAACACTACTTCTCAGACGCACATGCGTTTTAAAAATATGAAAAATGCATTTTGTGATATTAGAAACACCAGGATGACCGGAAACACTTTGGTTGTACGGAAATGGATAATCTAAACAATAAAATATAAGTAATGTTTAAATTTAGTTCTATAAACAGCTCTAATAGTGAAAAATATGCTGTAGTGTTTAAAAACTAGGGTCTGTTCCTTCAAACTGTTGTTTTATAATGTTAACAAGTATTTAAATAATCTGGGATACCAGGGCTGTAACTAAGATTTTTTGTTTGGGGGGGCAACTGAGTAGTTAATAGTGTAAAACTTAAATGGTTACAAAGAGAATTTTCTTTAAGTTTCTATGTTTTCCAGATTTTTTTTCTGGGGTGGCAACTGCCCCTCTTGTACTCCCCCCCCCCCCCCCCCCCCCCCCCAGCTAGCTACGGCCCTGGAGGATACATTGAATACATTATAAAAAATAATTGTTGATAATTATAATCTATTTAGAACTAAATTATCAATCCAGTTGGGTTGCATTTTAAAACTTTTTATTAAATATTTTTTTCATTTGATGTTCGAATGTTTCTTTTCTTTTCAAATTATAAAATTAGTGTCAAATGCATGAATGTATTTTAATGGAAACTTTTGATAACAAATTGTTTTTTTTAAAGCCCAAACACCTAAAAAAAAAACCTGTTTAAGATGTTTAATTTTTTTTTTTTTTTTTTTTTGGATGAATATTTAGTTGAAACTGAAAACATCCAAGGAGACTAGATATTGTATATAAAATTTTAATAACAGAAAATAATTACAGAAAACAAATGATTGGAGGCAGTTTTAGGTTTTTTTAAATGTTAATTAATATCATCTTTGTATATTTGAAATAAACCTCCAAATATTTAACAGTTCTAAAACATTAACATGATTTTTTTTATTTGCTGAATGGGGCTTTTAATATCTCAAATGACTGTCCAACATTTTTATTAATTGAGGCATTTTTCCCAGAACTAATTAATATTCTGTAAGTATACAATTTAAGTTTTTCAAATTTATTTAAATCATGAGCAAAATTTATGTTCTTCCCTGCGTTAAATTTGCTTTAACTTTTAATGAACCAGTAATGGTGTATCATCTAATATGTAGATAGAATTAAATGTACTTGGCAACTTGTCATAGTGCTGTGTAATATATCAAAATACTCGCATCCAATTAATAAATAGTTGGAATTATCCAAACTGTTAATCACACTGTTTGTGATGTTTTCCAATGTCGCTTGTAAATGCATCAAATTAATAATATGTTGAATTCTGCAAAACCTCTCAAGCGTTTACTTTACCCCGTGCTTTCTAATTACGATTATATTGATGGTTAATGGCTGGGAATACATCAAATTGTTTGAATGTTTTAATCAGAAATGCTCCATATTTATATAAAATCAATAGTTACACTTGCTAAGCATGCACTAGATTGGTTGTGAAAAGATTTGTAAAACTCCCAGTAGCGCAGGCTTAACTCGTCTAGTATAATTATATACTGTTCATTTGTTGTATTGTGTCAGTCGAGTGAACTAGCACAGGTCTCTTGTTTGCAGTAGCATATTAAAATTTTAAATTGTAAGTAGTGCTATGGTGGTAGCAGGACTTGTTTTGTGACAACTTTAGGGAGTGGAGATTTTTTATGGGACGATCATTGCAGTAGTTGTGTTAGGACAGTTTACGGCTCTCGCTCGCATCTGATGTAACTGGAGGACAATAGTTTCAATATCGCGTTCCGATTCAATGACATTTCATTGGAAAGTTAATATTGAAATTGCTGCAATATTTGATCATCTTCTTCAGTGGGACCAAATGGTAAGTTTAGTGTTTTTTGTCTTAGAAGATGACTTATGGGGTTTTTTCTCTCTAGTTTTGACGAGTTTGCTTGCCCGTGCCAGGGCCTATTGATTTGTTTTGGGCCTGTCAACTGCACTATTGGTTTGCTGTTGGTGATTGTTACAACTTGTGAATGGAACCTGGTTTGTTGTGAAAGTGGGATGCACATTGAGTTGAGTGCGATACTCGTAGGGGAGTGTGGGATATTCGGCCTTTTGCTCAACAAACCACCATAAACTCCCTGCTCATGAAATATCCATTTTTTACTGTCTGTACAAACTTGTTAGTGTTAGTAGTTTGTATCACTGTCCCACATAGGTTTACATATGGATGGAAAGGCTAATGTGTTATAACTTAGTATTATACTTCTTTGTGATACATATTTGTTAAAACTTAAAAGATTTTAGTGGGGGGTTTTTTGTGTTAAAATTGTATTACTTTATATTCTTAAAAATATATTTTAAATTTTTTTTTTTTTTTTAACCCAAACTCAAAAATGATTTTTGTTGTTGTTGTTGTTGTTGATGTGTGTAGGGGAAAGCTAGCTTGCATGCCTCACCCTCACTATAACCCTGCAAATGAGTTGCACTGATCCATATAGGTATTCAGATTCTTGTCTACAGCAAATATATCACCCTGAGACATAGGTGATTTTGTGCAAGCCTCTGAAGATATAATAACTGGTTACTTGTAGGGGGGGAGGGATCGCTGTGAGTATTCGGTCATGTCTGATATATCACCCTGAGACATTGGTGGTTTTGTGCAAGCCTCTGAAGATATAATAACTGGTTACTTGTGGGGGGTGGGGGGGGGGGGAGGATCGCTGTGAGTATTCGGTCATGTCTGATATATCACCCTGAGACATTGGTGATTTTGTGCAAGCCTCTGAAGATATAATAACTGGTTACTTGTAGGGGGGGAGGGATCGCTGTGAGTATTCGGTCATGTCTGATATATCACCCTGAGACATTGGTGGTTTTGTGCAAGCCTCTGAAGATATAATAACTGGTTACTTGTGGGGGGTGGGGGGGGGAGGATCGCTGTGAGTATTCGGTCATGTCTGATATATCACCCTGAGACATTGGTGATTTTGTGCAAGCCTCTGAAGATATAATAACTGGTTACTTGTAGGGGGGGAGGGTCGATCGCTGTGAGTATTCGGTCATGTCTGATATATCACCCTGAGACATTGGTGGTTTTGTGCACGCCTCTGAAGATATAATAACTGGTTACTTGTGGGGGGGGGGGAGGATCGCTGTGAGTATTCGGTCATGTCTGATATATCACCCTGAGACATTGGTGGTTTTGTGCAAGCCTCTGAAGATATAATAACTGGTTACTTGTGGGGGGGGGAGGGGGGGAGGATCGCTGTGAGTATTCGGTCATGTCTGATATATCACCCTGAGACATTGGTGGTTTTGTGCAAGCCTCTGAAGATATAATAACTGGTTACTTGTAGGGGGGGAGGGGGGAGGATCACTGTGAGTATTCGGTCATGTCTGATATATCATCCTGAGACATTGGTGGTTTTGTGCAAGCCTCTGAAGATATAATAACTGGTTACTTGTGGGGGGGGGGGGGGGAGGATCGCTGTGAGTATTCGGTCATGTCTGATATATCACCCTGAGACATTGGTGGTTTTGTGCAAGCCTCTGAAGATATAATAACTGGTTACATGTAGGAGGGGAGGGATCACTGTGAGTATTCGGTCATGTCTGATAGCATGAATGAATAAACAAAGAAAATGAATGTCAAAAACATATATTATTTTAATGATATTTACATACAATGTCTGTTGATTAAAATATACTGCCTAATTGGGGTAAGTGGAGGAGGGGGGAGTGGCACACCAAGTTTGATGTACCTGTATATGTTGATTTTGTGTTCACTTCTTAAACACTTTCTGTATGCACATACATGTAAATGTATTTACGTCTGTCAATGAATAATGTAGCGTGGACAAAAATTAATAATATAAAAAATAAATACCATTTATCATGTCCAATGTTAAAAAAAACCTAGTGATAAACGTCCTTTCATGTCCGGTGGTGACAAGCCCTGTTCTAAAGGTCTGACCTTCATTTGAACTTGAAGAGAAAATATAGCTGCTTAAATAAACACCAATAAAAGTTGTTTTCAACTCACAATAAAAAGAAAATTCTATGGCTTTAATACTCCCACCAGCCTTGAAATATTTGAAAAGACACAAACATTGGTCTATTGAAGTCGATTTCTAGTTGGGGTTAACTCCCAGGGACTGCCGTGCTAGACTTAGCAGTTGATTGTGAGTCACTTCACGTTCTACTAGATAAGTAGTAGATTAACTTACTAAAGATTCTACTAGACTAATATTATTAGTTGACAGAGTTATTACAAGTTCTACTTATTGTTTCATTATGGGTCACTGCATATTTTTCTAGATTTATTAGTTGAATTTGAGTCATTACAATTTCTTCTAGATTTATTAGTTGATTATAAGTCACTAGATATTCTAGTAGATTCATTAGTTGATTATACATCACTAGATATTCTAGTAGATTCATTAGTTGATTATAAGTCACTAGATATTCTAGTAGATTCATTAGTTGATTATACATCACTAGATATTCTAGTAGATTCATTAGTTGATTATAAGTCACTAGATATTCTAGTAGATTCATTAGTTGATTATACATCACTAGATATTCTAGTAGATTCATTAGTTGATTATAAGTCACTAGATATTCTAGTAGATTCATTAGTTGATTATAAGTCACTAGATATTCTAGTAGATTTATTAGTTGAATTTGAGTCATTAGATATTCTGGTAGATTTATTAGTTGATTATAAGTCACTAGATATTTTGGTAGATTTATTAGTTTAATTTGAGTCACTAGAGTCTAAAATATTTTTTAGTTGATTTTTAGTTGCTATAACTTTTAGTAATAGAATTTAGAGTTTAAACAATTCTAAAACCCCACATTTATTTGGCCAATTCTTTTGTTTTAGTAGACTTGGTGGTTTTGAGTTGCTAGGAATATATTTTATGAATCACTACAGATTTAAACATTTCATTGCAGCTCAGTTCCGAGCTTATATTCAATTAAGATTCAAGTACACTGTCCTGGGCACACATCTCAGCTATCTGGGCTGTCTTTCCAGGACAGTGGGTTAATTGTTAGTGAGAGAGAAGGTGTAGTGGCCTGAAAACTCGCTCTGGGTGGGAGCCGATACCGGGCTGCGAACACTGTACCTACCAGCCTTATGTCCGATGGCTTAACCACGACGCCACCGAGGCCAGTTGTAATAGAACAAGTGTTAATGGAATTTGATCGTTATATAATACATTTTACTATATTTTTTAACTGGAACATGAATTGATTGTTAATTAAATTCATTTAAAATAAAATAGCCAGTTCTATCATTTAAAAAAAAAAAATAAGATCAACTAGTTCAAAACTGAAAGCCACTCTTTGGTGAAAGATAAATTGATTTATTTATTCCATGTATAACACCAGAATTTTAATTAAACAGTTTACGACACTAACTTTATATTATTATTAGTTAAAACTGACTTTCTACATCTTTAAAAAAATATTCTGCTGTTTAGTTAATATTTAAATTATAAACACCCTAAATTTAAATAAAATTATAAAGTGTACAACTTGTTTATGAAAACAAAATTATTTTCCAAAATTCCTGTTGATGCATGTCATTGTTGACTAGTTGAAGAAAGCCTGGCGACAGATGGTAGTCTAGATGATTGGGGTTTTTTAAAAAGTTTTTGACACATCCAGTTTAAATAAACATTATACTTATTGGGCCAAATTTACCAAGCCTTATGTCTTACACTTGTGTAACTACATACATTTACAATTCTTAAACACCCGAGTTTAAGTCATACACGTGTGTAACTACGTACATTTACAATTCTTAAACACCCGAGTTTAAGTCATACACGTGTGTAACTACGTACATTTACAATTCTTAAACACCCGAGTTTAAGTCATACACGTGTGTAACTACGTACATTTACAATTCTTAAACACCTGAGTTTAAGAAAAACACGCTTTGTAAATTCGGCCCTCTATGTTATTTTATTTTAATCAACTTCCTACACCATAAATAACAGTTTACTTACGAACCAGCTGACTTGGTAGAAGATTGCTGGTAAATTGTAAATATTGACATACTCATTAAAAAAAGTAAATGAAAAACCTACATTAATTTTGTATATCTAATATAATTATTATTTTAAATTGACTAGCTGTACACTATAAAGAAGCTGTCTGTGTGTTTACTGGTAGTTTAAAAGTAAGCAGCGACCATCCCACAGTGGAAGATGATTTTATCATGCCACACAATAGCAAGATGACTTGTATGCAAAGTCTATCGATCACGGGATGTTTTTTACACTCAACTGATTTGAGCCACAGGATCATACGTAGGTCATGCAGTGAACTACGAGGTCATTTAAGTGCTTAATTAAACAATCAATATAATACGACTTTTGTCCGCTTCACTGAGCACCTTTGTGAGGATTTGTAAATTACACTGATAACGATATTTTTCACTCTGACTCAGGCTACTTGCATGAAATAAATAATACATTTATTCTCATCTTTTGAAAAAAAAATTGATTTGTTGTAAAGTGACATCAAACAAACACACTCACACCCATCTCTTAAAGTAGTTTGTATTTGGTTGTTGTTTTTTGTTGTTGTTGGGGGGGGGGGGGGGGGGGTCTTCTTTTTTTTTCCCCATCTATTTAAACTTGCTTAAAGTAAGAGTAAAGTTTGGTTTTAAAGTTTTTTAAGTTATTGTTAACACATGAATCATAGTTGGTGTGGATGATAGTGCATACCCCAGCCAATCTCTAATATAAAGGCCAGGGTTCCATGACTCATTTATCAAAAGTTGTGGTATGTACTGTCATGTTTATTGGAAGGTACATATAAAAGATCCCATGTTTATATTCAGTAGGACTTGACTATGTGGTAGTCAGAGGTGTTTTTTCTCAACGATGTCATTTCAATTTTTGACATCTTTTTAATAAATGTTCACTGGATTTATAGAATAACAAAGAATACATGCTTCCCAGGCAACCGAATATATTGGTGTTTTTACATATTTTGTGTATGATGATAACCTTGGTATCTGTTTTTGAAAGCTTTTCTCTGGTTGGTTATTATTAGCTAGTAGTTAGTGTATGGTGTTAATATTTAAGATAAACCAATGAACTTGTGTCGTTGCTAGATTTTGGTATCACTTTGTTTAACGGTCACATGGTGTTCGTGAAAGAGTGTAATAGCCTCCCATAATATCATTTTCCGCTGTTATTTCTAGTCTTAACGACATCACTTCTTTCTTGCTGTCTAGACAAAGCGTCAAAATAGCTATAGACACCAAACTGACATAGTGGGACCAGTGCTGAGGGGTCTCTTACAGCTTGCTTTTTTTTCATTATAGAGTTTTTCTTAAGTGTTGTTAAGTCTTCAATGTTTTAACAGATAAAAGCATATTAGGTTGGCATGTTCAGGAGACTTATGAACATGTTGACTGGTACACATCATTTTCATGTAATGCTTGGTGCAAAAACCAGTTTAGCAAGCCACCACGATCGCTCGCCCCCCCCCCCCCCTGAAAATGCCTCAGGTGAGTCTTTTCACCTGCAGAGTGCCACTCTAATAAGTGTCACGGTCATTTGGAACTTGGTTAAAACGTTGTTTTTTTGGTTTTTTTTATTAAAACAATGATTGTTTTTAAGAATGGTTTTCCTAGTATGTGTAACCAACAAGTTCTCTTCCAATGTTTTGTCTCGGCTCAGTAAAGTGAAAAGATGTAAGTGTTACTGTCCTGTGTTAATGGATTGCATTAACGTTCATTTCTTACAAAGTTCTAGACCAATAAAACTCAAGGTCAATGTTCATCTCACTGTATTAAAAAAAAGTGAATTTTTAAAAAACTTAATTTTGACTTTTAATAATGATTTTGAAAAAAAAGAGATTCTTTTTGTATAATTTATAACTAAATTAGCTGTAAATTTTACATCATGACTTTAATACTTTGGTACAATTATTGTTAAAAGTCAGCTTTACCTCGATTGTTTAATTGTATTATTTTTAAAAGTCAGCTTTACCTCGATTGTTTAATTGTATTATTTTTAAAAGTCGCTTTACCTCGATTGTTTAATTGTATTATTTTTAAAAGTCGCTTTACCTCGATTGTTTAATTGTATTATTTTTAAAATGACAGTGTTATGATAGGCAAGACATTTAATTCCATGGAATTCTTGTTTAAAAGCTGTATTTATTTATCTGAATTCAGTATATAAGAGGCCATTCTACCCTCTAAAATTATTTAATTATTTTTAAAACACTAAATAACTCTTGACAATAACCCTTTTCCTTTCCCATAACACTTTGTAACACATTCTGCTATACCCCTCCCAAACTTTACATAATTATTGAACATTGCATTGAAGCGTTGATGAGTTTTCCATTCTAGTGTTATTTTTGTTGTTGTGTGGCACCCTTCATTCTACTAGAACACACATGCTGACACGACTTGCGGTGTGGATGTGTTCAGCAATTTCTGCCAGCCATGTTGTGGACTAGTAAAACTAAGGTGTCAGTTTCACTAAGCTCACCTTGAGTTTTATCCTCGTTTACACCTGCTTTCTATCTGTTCATTTCACAGTGTGCCAGATAACAGTAAATATCCATACACCACACATGTTTTGTATTTGAAATTTTACATTTTATCAACACTTTGACGTTTGACCTATAAGGATTGTATTATCAGCAACGTGTTGTACTGTTGTTAGGGTCAGTATGTGGAAATAGCATCGCTTTTATTATATCTTGGCATATTTTAAAATCGGCAACCACTATAGTTGTCTTACTAATTGGTGGCTTTTGCACTGTGCATTAAACAGGTGCTGAAAAAGGTTTTTTCTTACACAGCTAAAATGTTAATTGTAAAGCATGGTATATTATTTTAATTGTGACACACAGTATATACAGACCTGTCAACCCTCCCGGATTCCGCGGGAGTCTCCCGGTATTTGATCAAATCTCCTTTTACCTGTACGGGAGGACAATTTCTCCTTTTAAATAACATTTTTGTAAGCATAAAAAAAATCGATCCTCTTTTGTCAAAATAACATAAGGGAAGTAACTCTGCCTTTTTTTCTCATTCGGAAAATGTCGACTACTTTCGGTTTCTGAAAATGTAACAGACCGAATTGTCCTGACTGTTTAACCTTTGCCGAAGTGAGAATTGTGGGATAGCCTATTTATATTGTACAAAAAGCACATGGAGTTTATAAAATGACGTGTTATTATAATGTTTGTTGTCATCGTAATGACTACGAAGCGTGTTACCGCTAATTCAACAGGCTGTGTATTGACATTCAGTGTTGCCATATATAAAACTATCCAATTTAGTTCTAATAACACCTCTGAATTGTAAAATGTCTTCCCACTGAATTACATAATGCAACTATGACGAATCTGAACTGCCAGACTCCTGAGTTGACAGCGATACACACGATCGTGACGATGCATGTTAAAATCACATGTCACAGCAAGACAATGAAAAGACCAATTAACTGTATAAACATACTTGTGTCAGTTAATTTTGTATGTTTGTGCAGTAAAATGTTGGTTATAAGTGTACACTTCAAGAAATTATTTTTGTACAATTAAAAAATGTTGTGTTTGACATTGACATAAAGTTACTCACGGAAAAGGGTATAATTCTGGTATATTTCACACGATGTCCGTAATGAGGTTTTACTTATGATTAATGAAAATACAATGTTTATTGTATCATTATAATGATTTTAAATAAGTACCACGCCACTGTTCCTTATTATAGTAAAAATTTAATATTAATTTATACAATTTATATAAATTTGTCTTTGGTACTTAGGTACACTAACCACAAATGATAATGTAACGCAACCTGTAAGACTGTAAGTGTAATACCGTAAATGTACTAATTAATTTTTTTATTTCTTATTCATGTTCTTAACATTTTGGGATAACATATATATATTTTTTTTTAAATATGTATTAAGTCATAATATTAAATAATATTTAAACTTAAATTTTTTTTTATTTTTTTTTATTTTTTTTTTAATGCCAAGATCTAAGGTTAACAAGTATATATGACATTATATAGTATTCATATAACTTATTGTAATACTGTTTTTTTTAAATCTTGCGATTTTGGGTTAAATTGTGTGAATTTAACAAATCTCCTGCTTTTTGATAAAATCTCCTGCTTTTTCAACACACACCTCCTGCTTTCTCAACACACATCCCCTGCTTTTTCAACACACACCTCCTGCTTTCTCTTGACTAAAGGTTGACAGGTCTGAGTATATAATGTAATTTATGACAATCTAAAAACAAGTAAAATGTTAATTGTAACATATGGTATGCCATGTTAATTGTGACACACAATATATAATGTTATTAAAATGTTAATTGTAACACATGGTACATTATGTTAAATGTGACACAGAATAATAACAGAATATAAGGTTATTTATGACACAGTCTAAAATGTTAATTGTTACACATGGTAAATCATGTTAATAGTGACACATGGCATAAACTGTTAAATTTGACATTTATTTCTTTGACAGTTCATTAATAAAGTACCGTAATGATTACTTAGTGTCCTCTGTAGACAGATGGTTGTTGTTTAAGGTTCTTGGTAGTAGGTTTAACTGTATTTATAAATTGATTAAACCATTTTGTACTATGCAGTTGGTATTGTGTGTTAACATAAATGTCAATATATTTAAATAGACACATTTCTTATCTTCCTAGACTTACATATATACATGGTGAATTAATTAAATATTGACTATTATTTAAACTGGAAGGCAAAAGAAAATTTAATTAGATATAAATCATTTGAATTTATCCCAGATAAAGATGTATGATTGAAAACATTGACATATTAATCAACAAGTATCTAGGTAGTTGTTTCGAAGACTAGATCTTCTTTTGTGTGATGAAAAACAGTTCTATAAAATTTAGCAACATTTTGTCTCAGTAAGGATTCACAATGGGAAGTAATATTTCTAGTTGGTTAATTGTTGTTATGTTTTAAAAGGCATTTATTGGTGGTACCGGTAGGTAATGGATATAATTCTTGAGCCAAATGCTATTTGTTTTAGACAGTCATGTATGAGAAAAAGAATAAGTAGCCAATTCAGCAGCTGATGGAGTGAATCCTACTTCAATTTTAACTTCTTCGTTTTTTTGTTCCTGCCTTTTTATTGTCATTAACTTGCAGTCTAACAACATATGGACATGTTTTTTAGTTGTTGGTGAATGGAAAAACTGACATTTTTGCCACTTTAATTCTGAGTTCAAAGGTCACGCTATGACAGGAAGGGGCCATTATGTTTTTAATGGGTTTCAGCTTGTAAAAATAACCTTTGTTAGCATGTTGAAAAGAAGAAGAAGACATTTTTTCGTCAAACTTTGAACAGCTGTGTAAATGGCCAGGACAACAAGAGAGCATTAAGAAGAAGTTGTGTGTTGTAAACTGGTGCTGTAAAATATCATCTTCAAACACGATAGTCGGTCGGCACTTAACGTGCTAGTTGGTTTTTATTGACCTATACCTGATATAGCCACAACATTTACCTGGATCACTTACTACAGATAGTTCTTGTGATTGTACAAACCCTTGTATAAAGACCACCTGAGGAATTTGATATGTGGCCATTATGAACAGGTAGCCAAGACAAATACATGAAATTGTATGGAGAAGGGATTAAGTGCCCGAATTGACAGGTTACACTAAATGTAGAGGGGTTCATCAGAGTCAGTCTAGAGGGGAGCATGATCTGTAGACACTCTTACTTGACACTAAGGTTACACTAAATGTAGAGGGGTTCATCAGAGTCAGTCTAGAGGGGAGCATGAGCTGTAGACACTCTTACTTGACACTAAGGTTACACTAAATGTAGAGGGGTTCATCAGAGTCAGTCTAGAGGGGAGCATGAGCTGTAGACACTCTTACTTGACACTAAGGTTACACTAAATGTAGAGGGGTTCATCAGAGTCAGTCTAGAGGGGAGCATGAGCTGTAGACACTCTTACTTGACACTAAGGTTACACTAAATGTAGAGGGGTCATTTGTTTCATCAGAGTCAGTCTAGAGGGGAGCATGAGCTGTAGACACTCTTACTTGACACTAAGGTTACACTAAATGTAGAGGGGTTCATCAGAGTCAGTCTAGAGGGGAGCATGAGCTGTAGACACTCTTACTTGACACTAAGGTTACACTAAATGTAGAGGGGTTCATCAGAGTCAGTCTAGAGGGGAGCATGAGCTGTAGACACTCTTACTTGACACTAAGGTTACACTAAATGTAGAGGGGTTCATCAGAGTCAGTCTAGAGGGGAGCATGAGCTGTAGACACTCTTACTTGACACTAAGGTTACACTAAATGTAGAGGGGTTCATCAGAGTCAGTCTAGAGGGGAGCATGAGCTGTAGACACTCTTACTTGACACTAAGGTTACACTAAATGTAGAGGGGTTCATCAGGGTCAGTCTAGAGGGGAGCATGAGCTGTAGACACTCTTACTTGACACTAAGGTTACACTAAATGTAGAGGGGTTCATCAGAGTCAGTCTAGAGGGGAGCATGAGCTGTAGACACTCTTACTTGACACTAAGGTTACACTAAATGTAGAGGGGTTCATCAGAGTCAGTCTAGAGGGGAGCATGAGCTGTAGACACTCTTACTTGACACTAAGGTTACACTAAATGTAGAGGGGTTCATCAGAGTCAGTCTAGAGGGGAGCATGATCTGTAGACACTCTTACTTGACACTAAGGGTACACAAATAAAACGTATCATTCAGACGGCACCCAGAAGCATCTGCTGTTAAAAATTGTTATATGTTGTGTATAGTATTTCTAAACTCCGCCCCCCCCCCCCACACACACACACACACAGCCCATCCCGACCCCCATTCATATTATTTCTGACAATGAATGCTCAAGTCAGCAACACACTATCAGTTCACCAACACAAGCCCAATTCATAGAAACAGACTTAATTCAATGACACAAGCTCAATTCACTGACACAAGCTCAATTCACTGACACAAGCTCAATTGACCAACACTCAATTGAGCAAGGGTACCTACCCATCAACAGGTGTATTAAACGGAGAGTAAGTGGAAACATTTTGACGGAGGACTGTAAGTTTGTGAGATGTTGACAGGAGTGTAAACATGTTTACTCAGTGTGGTGCTGCATTACACCACCAGGAGTTATGAAACAAAGAGGCTGACAGAATCAATAGAGCGTGCACCTCCCTGACAATAGCACACACATGGCACCACACTCAAAGTGTCCAATCTCCTACTAACGTGCGGCCAACTGCCAGTGTTAACATACTTGCACATTAATGGAGAAAAAACAGCGGAGAATTATTTCATTAGACATAAATAGCAGCGAGACAAGAAGAAGAAGTGGTAGCCGATGCTGTAGTTGGATGTGGCAGCTTGACAAGCCACTTGTCAATTCTCTTGTTTCATCCAATTCATCGCACAGGGCTCCGCTTACACACTGCATTGCTCAAATATGCATGGAAGAATCGGGTTGCTCGCTTTTTAGTGTGGTGTTTTTATGTAATTCAATACATCTTTTGACTTTTAGGGCTCTTCCAAAATGTTAGCATGAGGAATATTTTAATATCAACCATCAATAAAATAAAAAGTGAATACGTTGTAAGCATCCTCTAAACATATTTGAATGTAATAGCATTTGCTTGTATGAAATGTTTTTAAACCACTAACCATTACCTCATGCCCTGGACAGATAGCAAGTAGCTGAGGTGTGTGTCCAGGACAGTGTGCTTGGATCTAGTTAAGCATGAACATCAAGGTAAAATGAATGAAATTAAGCACAACCTGTTTGATATTCTGTTACTTCTTCACCTGACTAGTACTTTATAGTTAGTTCACTCTAGAAGTTACTGAAATTGGCTGCAGAATTTTCTTCTTTTAATTTTCCAACTGTGTTCCTTTTTTTTTTTTTTCATCTTAAATTAGTTTTTACTCAATAATGTTATAATTTAACAGATTTTCTTTCTGTTTTGGTGTTCAAGGTTACTCAGTTTTACAACATGTGATTCAGAGGATGGGGTGCCACCATTATAAATATGTTGGGAGCTGTGTCCCCTGGCAAGTTAACTATTCAGTTGGTTCCTTCACAATAACCTTTGATAAAGTCAACAGATTTGTTTTAGTTCTGCTTCATTTTCAATGTTATTGCTTAAGGCAAGTGCAGACTCGCAGTGCAGTTACATTTTCATGATGACATTATTTATTTGTGTGCTAAGTTCAAGTGCACCGTGTTAGGCAGCACACTGTCCTGGCTACATGCCTCAATTTTCAGTGGGTGAATAGTTAGTGGTTGGTGAGAAATAGGTAGGTTTGGGGGTTTGAACCCAGTACCTACCAGTCTTATGGCTGACAGCTTAGCCAAGACAGGTAGTAAGAGATTAAGAGTGAACTGACTACTGCTATTAAGTTTTCTTGATTACTGATTAACAGCATGTGGTGGTGGTAGGGGTATTTACTCTTTCAATGTGGACAGGGCGGTACATACCACAACCTTGATACATTCCTGGAGCACTGGTTAAGATTAGAAAAGACTCAATGGCTCCAGTTAGTAGAATTGATCCTATAATCTATCGCCACTAGGGGTGTAACGATATTTTCGAATATTCGGTGCACCGAACAGTGATCTGTATCGTAGTTGAATTCGTATTCGTCATCGTCACCGGCCTCAGTGGTGTCGTGGTTAGGCCGTCAGTGTACAGGCTGGTAGGTACTGGGTTCGGATCCTAGTTGAGGCATGGGATTTTTAATCCAGATACCAACTCCAAACCCTGAGTGAGTGCTCCACAAGGCTCAATGGGTAGGTGAAAACCACTTGCACCGACCAGTGATCCATAACTGGTTCAACAAAGGCCATGGTTTGTGCTATCCTGCCTGTGGGAAGCGCAAATAAAAGATCGCTTGCTGCTAATCGGAAAGAGTAGCCTATGTAGTAGTAGCGACAAGGGGTTTTCTCTCAAAATCTGAAAGTCCTTAACCATATGTCTGATGCCATATAACCGTAAATAAAATGTGTTGAGTCCGTCGTTAAATAAAGCATTTCTTTCTTTCATATTCATCACTAGCTGAACTGAATACACAAATATATTTAGGTAATGCTAAATGTACAATTTATATCTTTAATTCACCAAAAACGCAATACTAATTCAATTGTTTTGATAATGTCTGAATCGGTCTTGTATTAGATCAAGTGCATAGACAATCCTTTCTTTTATTAAACTCAATGGACTGGTACCCTACAGGTACTTTGATTTCACTTCTGTCAAAAAAACACCCATTATTAATCAGTTTTTACCTTTTAAAAAATATTGTTCTTCCTTTCTGCAAAATCTTTTCACTTTTGTATTCATGGACGTGAATACATATTCATATTCGCAGGACTCGAATTTAAGAATTTGTCTCCCACGGCAATTTTTAAAAGAACTGCAAAGGGTGAAACAGTCCACCGATGGCAATTTTGAGCCTGCCTGTGGCAATTTTTTTTAAAGTGACATTTGCAGAAAATAAACCTGACTGAAAGGCTATCTTGTCATTTGTAGACATCTTTTAAATATGCAAATGTTAAATATTGACAGATAATGTACACCAGGTTTATACATTTCGCCGTTGTTGAGGAGCTTTACCGACAACACAAAGTGCCATCAGTGATGCTCTCTACCTACGGCAATTTACATATCAACGACGGCAATTGCCGCCAGTGCCGCCGTTAAGTTGATGATATGTATCATATTCGCCACCTCAAATTAGTGATGTGTATCATATTCGCCACCTCATATTGGTGATATGTATCGTATTCACCACCTCATATTGGTGATATGTATCGTATTCACCACCTCATATTGGTGATATGTATCGTATTCGTCACCTCGTATTGGTGATATATATCATATTCGTCACCTCATATTGGTGATATTAGTGATGATATGTATCATATTTGCCACCTCATATTGGTGATATGTATCGTATTCATCCACCTCATATTGGTGGTGATACCTGTATTAGTGATCGTATCGTATTCGCCACCTCATTCGCCGCCTATATTGGTGATATGTATCGTATTCGTCATATTGGTGATATGTGCGCGCGTATTTGTATCGTATACGCTCGTATTGGTGATATATATCATATTCGTCACCTCATATTGGTGATATGTATCGTATTCGCCACCTCATATTGGTGATATGTATCGTATTCGCCGCCTCATATTGGTGATATGTATCGTATTCGCCGCCTCATATTGGTGATATGTATCGTATTGTCACCTCATATTGGTGATATGTATCGTATTCGCTACCTCATATTGGTGATATGTATCGTATTCGTCACCTCATATTGGTGATATGTATCGTATTCGCCGCCTCATATTGGTGATATGTATCGTATTGGCCACCTCATATTGGTGATATGTATCGTATTGGCCGCCTCATATTGGTGATATGTATCGTATTCACGCCACCTCATATTGGTGATATGTATCGTATTGGCCGCCTCATACTGGTGATATGTATCGTATTGGCCGCCTCATATTGGTGATATGTATCGTATTGGCCGCCTCATTGGTGATATGTATCTTATCATATTCGTCGCCTCATATTGGTGATATGTATCATATTCATCACCTCATATTGGTGATATGTATCGTATTCGTCACCTCATATTGGTAATAGGTATCATATTGGCCGCCTCATATTGGTGATATGTATCGTATTCTCCGCCTCATATTGGTGATATGTATCGTATTCGCCGCCTCATATTGGTGATATGTATCGTACTGGCCACCTCATATTGGTGATATGTATCGTATTGGCCGCCTCATATTGGTGATATGTATTGTATTGGCCGCCTCATATTGGTGATATGTATCGTATTCGTCACCTCATATTGGTGATATGTATCGTATTCGTCACCTCATATTGGTGATATGTATCGCATTCGCCGCTTCATATTGGTGATATGTATTGTATTGGCCGCCTCATATTGGTGATATGTATCGTATTCGTCACCTCATATTGGTGATATGTATCGCATTCGCCGCCTCATATTGGTGATGTGTATTGTATTGGCCGCCTCATATTGGTGATATGTATCATATTTGCTGCCATGTGTATTCATTACACCCCTAATTGTCATTCGGACTTCAACTCTGCAGTCATTCTAACTGTGTCTGCAACAACAATTCACTGAATTTTTTTCATTTTGTTTTTAATCAATCATAGACAATTAAGTTTGTAAATTGTTCATTTTACTTTGTTCAATTAAGTTTTAGCTGAACGTAAAATCAATTATCAAGAACTACTACTATATCTGCTATAGAAATCTCTTTGAATCATTTTAATGGTATTATGAGATTAGCTTGCATCACCTGATTAATAATCCTCAAGGACACACACAAGGACAAAAAGGGTTTTATGATCATATGAGCATTTGTTTTCCAACAACTAAAATTTTGATGACATTTAATGATGCCTGCTAAAATATTTTATTTCTTGATAATTATTGTATTGATTTTCACTGATGTGTGTACCACAAGCAGTTAGCAGATTAATGGTTGCACTTCATGACTGGTTCCCCACCCAGATTGCCTGTCAAGCCACTGATTGGTGCATTGTTGCCGAGAACAAGTTGAGTGTAGCTTGATGCCCTGACCAGTGCCTGTTTCATACTCACTGGCATGGCCGCCCGCTCATCGGGGACCGCCATTAAACGGGACTGCTTTACAAATATCACTATAATTGATGAAAAATTGCTTCAGAGAATTGGGAATACACTCTGAAATTTCAAAAATATTTTATTTCAAATGAAAGGGGCGATATTAAACAGAATATTCCGTCTGACATAAATACATAGATACTGTCCGTTTTTGCCACTTAATAGGGCAGTTATTATCTCAGTGGGAGACAATGTATTTATTTTATTATTATGTTACGCATGAAGCTGCTGCCCGAAGCTGGGATGGCGATCAATGCTGATCAATAGAGGAGTTGGTCGAGAATTAGTCTGAAATATTCCAAATAAGGTGGCTGGCTTTTTGTTGTTTTTCTCGTGAATAATTGATTGTTCTCTGATCAGTTTGAAGTGATTCGAGCCAGGTCGTGTGTGAGATGCTGGCTTTACAGAAAATTCAAATCATAGAAGAACAAGTATAACTTTGAAAAGAACTATCGATCACAAGCCATTAATATTTTACTTTAAATATGTCAGGTGCCTGCTTTGAAATACACTCGAATAACGTTTTTATTCAGTCAAGGCGGTTTTTTTATTAAAAGACAAAACAAGCACTTTCCAAGTGATAGCAGCCATTCTGCAAACATTTGCCTTTAGGCTGAAACAAAAAGATCCTATTCACAAAAATAACTGTTTCTCAATGCACATGTCAATAAATGTTTTTCCCTCACATGTTCACAGTTACCTCACTACTACAGATGTATGTTTCTGTAATTAGAAATTAGATTTCACAATGAAGCTGGAGATCAAAGTTTGATCTTTATCTTCAGCTGTAAGTTATATTCATTACAGTTCAATAGATGTGATTACATTACAGTTCAATAGATGCAGTTACATTACAGTTCAATAGATGTGGTTACATTACAGTTCAATAGCATTGGTTACATTACAGTTCAATAGCTGCGGTTACATTACAGTTCAATAGGTGCGGTTACAATACAGTTCAGTAGCGTTGGTTACATTACAGTTCAATGGCTGTGGTTACATTACTGTTCAATGGCTGTGGTTACATTACAGTTCAGTGGCTGTGGTTACATTACAGTTCAATGGCTGTGGTTACATTACAGTTCAGTGGCTGTGGTTACATTACAGTTCAATAGGTGCGGTTACAATACAGTTCAGTAGCGTTGGTTACATTACAGTTCAATGGCTGTGGTTACATTACTGTTCAATGGCTGTGGTTACATTACAGTTCAGTGGCTGTGGTTACATTACAGTTCAGTGGCTGTGGTTACATTACAGTTCAATGGCTGTGGTTACATTACAGTTCAGTAGCTGTGGTTACATTACAGTTCAATAGCTGTGGTTACATTACAGTTCAATAGTTGTGGTGACAGTATAGCTGTGGTTCTATTGCAAATGAAATGGTCACAGGGTACAGGGCATTGTAAAACACTCCATGAATATTTCAGGTTTTAACTAGGAAAACAAATAAAACTCTGCTTTGAAGTACCACTAGCTACATTAATAGTGATTATAAGGACAAATTAATTAATTATTGATACATACTTAAACAGTTATTTCTTTTTTGTCACTAAAAAAAATGCATCAATTTAGAAGAGTTCTAGATTTTGAAAAATGACACTCATATTTGCAAGTAAATGTCCATTCAAATTTTATAGTTTTCAGTGAAATAATTTTAAAAAGTTAGTATAAAAATTATTTCTGTGTTTGTGTAAAGTTGAATACTGTGAGTTGCAGAGTTGTTGCGATAGTGAAAGTGTTGGTAGTGAAAGTGTTGGTTGTGAAAGTGTTGGCGGAGTGGTGGGAGTGACTGAGTGCACATTGTTGGTAGCATGTCTCAGCTGTCAGCGTGTCAATCGGGGAATGAAGTGTAATCTGCCAGTAACAGTTTGCATGTGTGTAGGTGGAACCGCACTCCCATGTGGGCCACATAACAATTACACAGGCTCATCCGACAATACACAACATTTATTGTCCTTACTCCCTGGCCTTGAGTCACACTGGGCAATGCACCTTGTGTGTAGGTATAAGCTTGTATGTGGATTCCAATTTTTCTGCTGTGGTCCTGTCAAAATACAGATGCATGGAGTGGAGGACTGGATGATTAACAAATGGATGGATAGATTGATGAATGGATGGACGGATGGATGGATGGATGAATAAATGGATGGATGAATAAATGGATGAATGGATGGATAGATGGATGAATAAATGGATGGATGGATAGGTGGATGAATAGATGGATGGATAGGTGGGTGAATAAATGGAAGGATGGATGGATAGGTGGATGGATAGATGGATGAATAAATGGATGGATGGATAGGTGAATGGATAGATGGATGAATAAATGGATGGATGCTAGTCATGAAGATGGATGAATAAATGGATGGATGGATGGATGCTAGTCATGAAGATGGGCGGACAGAGATACATGCATTCATAGATGGACACACATTGCACATTTTCATTAGAGATGAAAAATCTCTTCTTTTTTTTTTTCTTTTTTTTTCTTCTAGCTTTTAAGTCCTGATTTTAGAGCCACCCCACAAACTTGTTCTTTGATGATAAGCTCACATCTCCCATCCTACCTCAAAATTATTTTTTAAAAGACCCAGCAAAGATTTGTGGATATTTTTGGTCCACGGGTTGATCTCTGTATGGTCTCCTGCACACTGGATGTGTGGTGCAGCGACAAACATTAAAATACATTTCCTGTGAGAGCATTCACACGGGATCATCCAGCACTTACGCTCTCATTAAAAATAGTGGATTTTAATTTTTGTGACTAAACCCAATGTGAAAAAAAAATGTTTTGTTTAACGACACCACTAGAGTACATTGATTTATTAATCATCAGCTATTGGATGTTAAACCATGGCCTCTGGCTGGAACGAGAAATAGTCCAATGGGTTCACCAACAGGAATTGATCCTAGACTGACCATGCATCAAGCGAACACTTTACTACTGGGCTGCGTCCTGCCCGTGAACGCGATGTGACTGCACCCTAACACGAGCATGCATATTGAGAAGACACCTGCGTACACAGAGAAGCTAATGACATAGTGCTTACACGTGCATTGGGTGCCTGTGTTCTGTTAGTGTGTGTGTGTGAGTTGGCAGCACATGCCATGTGAATCGGATGCAACATACAGCAAATGTACAGCATTATAACACGATACGTTCAGTCAACCAATCAGAATGCTGCTTTACATTCACACAACAAATTCTCATGTGGCACACTCATTCTCACTGTGAATAAAAAGTGAACTTTAGTCATTGAAGCGCCTATGAAAAATTTATTCTATTTTTTTTCTCTCTCAAGTGCCCAAGCATTGTGTGCTTTATACAATAAGCCATTCAAACACTTTGTTTAGATATGGATTTGAACTTCTGTTGTAAGTGTATGGCTTTAAAACGTGACTTCAACATAATATGCTTTGAAACTTGGCAAGAAAAAAACCTCTTCATAATTGTTATATAATGTACTCAGTTTAATGTTCTCATGGTTTTATTTGACTTAGCTAGAACATTCCCAAAGCAGATGGAAGTTTATTTAAAGTTTGTTTTTGTTTTAACGACACCACTAGAGCATATTGATTTATTAATAATCAGCTATTGGACATTAACATTTGGTAATTGACATATACATGTAGTCTTAGAGAGGAAACCTGCTACATTTTCCCATTAGCAGCAAGGGATCATTTATATTCACCTCCCACAAACAGCAGCCTTTGGTATACCCATTGTGCACTGGTTAGAACAAGAAATAGACCAATGGTCCAACCAACGAGGATCAATCCTAGACTAACTGCACATCAGGTGATCACTGTACCACTGGACTACGTCCTGCCTCAGACAAAGTAGATGTAGAATTAGTCACTGTCCTTACAGGCCAGCCACAGCAGTTTAAGTAAGTTAAAAACTAAAATAGCCACGAGTCTGGGAGATTGTGGGATCGATCCCTTCAGTGAACCCAGTGGGTTCTTTCTCTTTTCAGTCAGTGCTCAATGACTACAGTAATGGCATCATGGTATGCACCAGTGCTCACAAATTGAAATAATGATGTCATGGTATATGCACTGGTACTTAGTAACCGATATGTAATTGTGACACTGTATTCACTGGTTCTCAGTGACATGGTATGGTGGTGACATGGCATACATGTACTGTGTAATTGTGACACTGTATTCACTGGTTCTCAGTGACATGGTATGGTGGTGACATGGCATACATGTACTGTGTAATTGTGACACTGTATTCACTGGTTCTCAGTGACATGGTATGGTGGTGACATGGCATACATGTACTGTGTAATTGTGACACTGTATTCACTGGTTCTCAGTGACATGGTATGGTGGTGACATGGCATACATGTACTGTGTAATTGTGCTTACTAACTTGGCTTGTGTTGACACGGTATGCACCAGATCTCAGTATAATGCTATCACTGTAAGCACTGGTACATGGTAGGTGTGGTTTCGTCTGTGGGGAAAGTGCATGTAATTATGTACTGCACTGAATCAAAAGGTATCGTATATTTGACAACAGCAACCAGATCACGTGTTGAAGATTATTGTACACGTTCCAGATTAGTGCAGCTAAAATATGAGGATGAAAGATCCCATTTATACACCTCACAATAAGGAGAAGAGTTCTTTAAAATAACTTCAGTGGAATATTGGTCCAACCCAGACCAGTAGGAACTCTTGCTATGGGTGTTAAAAATCTGTTACAGTACCAGGCAATTAAACAATGTGCTGGGGTGTCTCAGTAGACACATTTCTTTTCTCTTCTAATAGTCTGTGTATATATATCTCTGTTACCAGGCAATTAAACAATGTGCTGGGGTGTCTCAGTAGACACATTTCTTTTCTCTTCTAATAGTCTCTGTATATATCCCTGTTACCAGGCAATTAAACAATGTGCTGGGGTGTCTCAGTAGACACATTTCTTTTCTCTTCTAATAGTCTCTGTATATATCCCTGTTACAAGGCAATTAAACAATGTGCTGGGGCGTCTCCGTAGACACATTTCTTTCCTGTTCTGTTAGTCTGTGTCTGTATCCCTGTTCATCCAACTAATAAACCTCATTTCAGAACATGTCATGATTAAAAAACTGCTTAATAATTTTTATTTATTTATCACTATTATTTTTTTTAAACAACCATTCCTTTTCCTACACACAATGGAATTACTGAAAGCAATTTTTTAGTGCAAACAAGTATTTGTTTTCCTGCCTTAATTGCAGCTTATGGGTGTGCTTTCTAAGACGGTTTTAAATATTTTAATTCCCTTTGTGCTGTACAGCCTAATCCTGTGGACAGATTTCACTGGCAATCTGCATTGTTTTCATTGTGTGGCAGACGTTTCAATTAAGCAAGTGCAATTATGACGGCTATTATTTGGAAGATGTTTCCAGGTCCTACAGGCCAGCCATGTTGAATGAGAGTCACTGCCAGAGAATGCTAACACCACTGGGCACCAACCATGTTGTGACCTGTTCAAGTATCAAGTGGCCTAAAGTGAAAGGTGTAAAAATATTTCTCTCTTCTTCTTTTTTTCTGGTCATTTGCATCTGTGAATGATACTTTCATCCTAATTACCTGCCCTTTGTCCACCTGCAGCTACTAGGGTTGGGTGACATGACAAAGTTGACAGTATATGTTCTCACAGGCAAAGGTTTTAATTTATTTCAAACCTGGTTTCTTAGGAATGGTGTTAATGCTTGATACAGTGGTTTACTATTCAGATTGCAGATATTCATGTGTACTGATATGTGGATTTTACTTCAAAGATCGGATTGTAAATCTATTTGGATTTGATATTTGATTGTGACATTTTAAAACTAAATCATAAGAGGATGTATTCAAGAGATCTTGTTTTAATGCTTTCTTAGCTCGAGTGTAATTCATCGTTTGCTATGTGATGTACAAACATAGCTATATCTTTTTACTTATATCCGCAATCTACTTAGATTTGAAATTTGATTGTCACTTTTAAGAATAGATGCATTTAAGTGAAAGTTTACTCTGTTTTCTTTAATAGGAGTGAATAAACAAATAATTTATCGCAAAGTTTCATATTGGATGTGCAAATATGTATTTACATTTTGTTATGACTTTAGATTTGAAATTTGATTAAGACATTTAAAAACTAAAAAGTTTGTGTCATGCGATAAGTGGGTATATTATTAACGTAAGCTGGATTTAATGCCAGCGAAAGTGAAATGCAAATAAGAGATTTTGTTTTGTTATGTTAAGTGGATACCAGTATTTCACAGAAACAGTTTATTGTTGCATTTTGAATCGGAAAGTATTATTTATCGACTTTTCAGTTAAGCTGAATGCATAGTTACAATAATAAGTTTGTATGATTAATGCTTCACTTTGATATGGTAATGGACGCTCCATTATAGAGATAGAGTTTTCCTGCAGTACAGCTAGCAGAAGAACACACCAACCCAAGTTCACCCAGTACTCCATGCCTTTCAAACTTTATAATGCACTTTATTATCAATTGCTTTATTTAGATTTTAAATTCTTTGCCACGGTTCTTTAGAAATTGTCCCTTCTATTGAGGCGAGGTAAACCTGTTATTACAACTCATGGGATGTCGGCTTTATGTACATGTCGGTGGATGCTAGTCGGTATTGTGAGCTTGTTAACTGCAGAACATGTTTCAGTTTAATTTCATCGTATTTGGTAACACACCACAGTTTTCCTTGCTGCACGGTCAGTTTTACATGCCAACAAACACCTGACCTTTTCAAACTTCATGCAGATATACATATATATGTATGTATCTGATAAAATTGAAGATAAAAGGCTGTGGGTCAGTTTTAAACGTATTAAAAGAGTCGGTGTATTGTTCAAGGACAAGAAAGCAGGCGTATGAGCTATAGCAGCTGGTAATGTAGATCAGTGTTTTGTTTTTGAGAGCTACTTATAAACATATTGTTATTTAGTACGCTGTTTATCTCTGTTAAGTACATTATAAAGTATTGGTTTTCTAGGTAACTTACTGTGCTTCAGTCATGTGTTTATTTTACATAATAATACACAGATTGTATAGGGTTGTCTGTTTTAATAATAGTGACGTGGTCACATTGTATAGGGGTGTCTGTTTTAGTAATTGAAAGAGGTTGTAGCTCAGTGGTAGAGCGCTCACCTGAGGTGTGATGGATCGCCCTCAGTGGACTCATTCCCCCACCCCCATCCCACCCAGTGCCCCACAACTGGTACATCAAAGGTCGTGGTATGTACCATCCAGTCTGTTGTAAAGTGTACATAAAAGATATCTTGCTGCTTTATCAATAAGAGTAACATGTGTGGCAGCAGCAGGTATCCTTTCTTTCTTTCCACTAAATGTGAAAGCAAGCAATATGTTGGACACATAATGTGACTGTATTTATTGTGGCCTCTTTAGCTTGTAGATTTATACTATTATACACACATATTAGCTATAGCTTTGCTACACAAATAGTTCAAACGCTGTGGGTCTTTCACATTAATACTGAACAGTAAAATGGTATTTCTCAAATTACTGGGTTTTAAGTTTTTTATTTAGTTTTCTTTGTCATGTGTTTTTGTCAGTTGTTTTTTGTGAAAGGTTTAGATAGCTTGTAAGAAACAACAGATGATTAATACTAGCATGCACCTAGTCTGGCAAACAACATATGTGTTAAATATGTGGTGCATAGCAAATTGCTATTCATTTCCAAACATATGCATTATTTCATGTGAAAGAGTTTTCTCTGAGACGAAGTGCGGTTATGTGTGGGGAAAATTATTGGTTGTCTGAACTAAACCTTGGAATATGATTTTTGTCTTTTTTTTATTTGTTCAGAAAATGTTTACCAGTTATTTTGTTAAAACATGTTAAATAGTCTAAATATTAAACACTAGAAAGGTCTGTTAATTGATTAAAAAAACAATGTTATTAGGTGCAATACAAAACAGTTGAATTTGACTAGTGAAGAGATGTTAAAAATAGTTGTATTTTTAATTAATGTAAAATCAATTTCACTATTATATGTATAAAAAGTTATTGTTTTACTATTTGACAACATAAAAGTAGTTAAAAGACAAATTTATTGTTTGTTAAATACAACACTTGCTGTACTGTGGGAAAAATAACAACTTTTTGTGTGACTTTTTATTTGAATAATGTTTTTTTAAATTAGTGTTGAATAATGAATCTTTTAAAATGTCTCTAGGTATTGCAATAAATAATGGCAGTTTAATATTGAATGTTTTATATTTTCTGTTAATGACTGTGTTTCCCATGTATACATGGAGATAAGAAAATTGTTGTCTTGTCATTACTACAAATGTTTGTTTTTTCAACACTTTTTACGAGTTAGTTTATAAGTGCCATTTTACATTTTCCTCTTTGATTATCCAAGTGATGCTTTGGCCTGGAGAGAGAGAGAGAAAATTCCATCTGGCATCTGACATCGCTTGGTATGAGCGTGATCATCATTTTAGCAGGATTTATAATGAAATTTACTTGCAGATAAAGCAACAAGATTTGAGTGTCGATAGAATGTCAACAGTGACATGTCTGAGCGTGACATGTGCTGCAACTCATACGCATCTTGTATTGATTGCACCGCGTCAGCGTGCACAACTACAAACGACTCTCTGCTCTCAGAATGCAAATTATGACGTGTGATTTATCAGAATAATTATAGTTCACAAACACTGTAGCCGAATTGAAATCAGTTTGCTGAAAGCCTCTCTGTACGCATTAGTTTGAGAAATTATATTCAAGAAATGTCAATCCCGGTCTCACTATTTCTGCAAAACAATTTGAAGAGTGCTGTGCTATAATTTGCATTTAAATGGCTTTCTTCCCACAGGTCGCCTTGCGAGCTACACGATCTATTTAGGAAAATCTCATTTTGTACAAAGTATCACTCCAAGTGAATGGGCAGTCAGAATGAGGATTGATATTATTGTACTTTTCAATCACCTCATTACTAACTTGAAAATTAACCATAAATTGCATTTACATGCTTCTGTAGAGAATATTAATACCTAGATAATGAAGGTCCATCTTAAATTTCTGGCTTCATCTTGCAATCAGCGAGGCTTTTCCGGCCACGGTGACAGTTATGTAATAAAGTAATTTTAACTTTGACATATTGTGTATCTGCCTGGCGGTATATGATTACATTGTTGTCCTTTTGTGTCGTTTCAGCATGGAAGACCATGCCACTGTTTGTGGGTTAGACGACTCTCTGTGTAACTCTGTGCCGGCCGTCAGTCCGTGATCACAATGTCCACACACTCGACTGCCAGAACAAGAAACAGCATAATAGTGACAACATTCAACTGAAGGGAAAGAAAGGTGAATTTATTAAGTTTTCAGAACTTCTATAAGAAAAAGAACAAAACCAGAAGACTACAAAAGAACATTTTGGAGCTACCATGATTACAACAAGCCGCCGAAAGCAGACTAAGCCAATCCGTGTGTACGAGGACTATGGATCAATACTTCCACCCGTGACGGCCCCGGGGGAGCAGTACCCGTATTCGAATGGTAGCAGTGCAGCGCGTGACGACAGCGGCACACAGGATGATGACATGCCAATGGATCTCCACATCTCCATCATCTCATGCAGCAGGTGTCCGGAAACATTCCCCACCCAGGACGATCTCGCTCGCCACACGGCCGCCATTCACACGAAGCCGCCCAGTTTGGAGAAACCGAAGGAGGAAGATAAAGGTTACCCAACCGCGTACCATCGACTGGGCCGTGAGTTCCAACAGGAGACCACGTTCTTGAATGGTCATGAAGACCAGACGGTTCCTGTCAGTGACATGCTGCCGGACCCTAGCCAGCCAGACTGTAAAGAACTGTTGGGAGTACCTGTTAGTAAAGGTGATGGGAGCAGGATCTTTCACCAGGATGCATTCTGTGAACTGTGTGAACGAGAGTTCTGCAATAAGTATTTTCTCAAGACTCACAAAGCCAATAAACATGGAATATATGAGAACTCGACATCTCCGTTCAGCATGAATTCTACATCGGGATCATCTCCAGTCAGTATGGTCATGCCTCCAGAGCCACCCATGCAGTTACCCATTTCGTTAAAAGTGGAGCAACCTTTGTCCAAACCAATTCTTGCATTTCCAAAAAGTGAGCCAAAGCTTTCAACCACTGTTAAACTGGAGGCAACAAAACCTGAAGTCCCAATTCAGAAGCCAGCGCCAGAGATAAAGAGAGAACCAGTTGTGAACAAAGTACCCAACACCAGCGTCATCACCACTGCTGTTGTCACTACCACCACCAGCAGCAGCAGCAGCAGCAACAACAACAACAACAACAGCGCATCTGTCCCAAGACTGGATATGGAAGACTACTGTGAAATTTGTCAGAAACATTTTTGCAACAAATACTACCTCAAGAAACACAAGCAAGATGTCCATGGTATTGTGCCTGAAAACCCAACCACACCGCAGTCTGGCAAACGTAGACACATACCTTCTTCTATTGCAGGACTCGATGGTCTGCCAACAATGTCGGCAGTGTCCACCTCGTCACAGATGATCCTGCCTCCACCTGTTGTGAATATGGGTCTGCCGAACATGCCTCTGAATATGCCAGGTGTTATGGTCCTGAACCCTTTCATGCCTCCTGTTGCTATCATTTCCGCACAATCACTGCTTCCCCAGCAGCCAGGCCACAGCCAGCCGTCTGCCATCATCTCCCAGCCACTGCCTGTGTGTTCTGTTTCTGAGGCGCCTTGTATCACGGCAGCCTCCATCATCACCACATCCACTTCGACATCCTCTCCTCATGACTCCTCAGGTAACTTGGAACAACAGTCCAAGATGCTGCCTTCAGTTACAAATGATGCACTTCGGGGAATTGGTGTTCTCAATGCTGAAGCCTATTGTGAACTTTGCCGGAAAGAGTTCTGTAACAAGTACTTTCTCAAAGTGCACCGAGCCAATAAACATGGAATATTCAGTGACGACCTCTGTTCTTCATTACCATTTGGAATGTCTTGTGAAGCGCTTGATGCCTCAATGCTAGCTGGTGTCAAGATGCCTTTAAACATGAAGATGGAACCTGGATCACAGCCTAGTCCAAACGCTGCTTCAAACTCAGAATCACCAGTTACATTCTGCAACCTTTGCAATACAGAGTTCTCCAGTAAGTATTCATACAAGATCCACAGAATGAACGTACATGGAATGCTTAACGAGAGTCTGTTTGATGGATCAGACTTACCCATGTCGGCCACTGACCTCAGTGGTTCAGAAGGACTGTTGAAGGTTGCAGCTGAAGCTCATATGGCTGAATTGAAAGCATCTGGCACTGGAACAAGTAGTGCAGGAGATACCAGTGCTACAACTATATTTGGCAACATGATAGCTGCAAAGCTAGCCGATAGAGTCATCTGTGACATCTGCAATAAAGAACTAACCAACAAGTATTTTCTCAAGGCCCATAAGCTCCGAGTTCACGGCATTGATTTGAGTCCACAGGAAAAGGCTGCAGAGGCTGCTGCAGCCGCAGTATTTGCCAGTGGGAAGCAGATACCAATCTCTGCATCAGGGATGAAGATTCCTGTTTCAACCCCCAAGGACCAGAGAGATCTGTCCATCATCACTGCGGAAATGATAACCCAGGATATCCTGCAGCGGTCCCAAACTCTTAACCTGAGTAAGAAGCAGCATGACTTGAGTCACCTCACTCCAGAATCTTCAACTGAAAAACCATCCAGTGATGAGCTTGTCAAGCTGGGCATTGATCCTGAGGCGTATTGTGAAATCTGCAAGAAGGAATTCTGCAGCAAGTACTTTCTGCGAACACACAAGTTGAACATTCATGGCATTCGTTCAGACAAACTAGATAGTGAACCAGCAACAAAAGTCAGCATGCCCTACAGCAGTGCTCCAAAAAACATTCTGCCAAAATCTTCATCCATGGGAATGTCCAATATCCCCAACACAGTGAACAATCTGACAAGCAGTTTCCATAACAGCCTTTTAAGCAGCAGCCTCTTCAGTATGGCGGGATTCAATCCATTTGGTGCACAAGGAGGAATGCCTGGATTTCCTGGTCTGCCAGGATTTCCAGGAATGCCAAGCTTACCTGGACTCAATCTGACCTCAAGCCTCTTTGGAAATACTCATAGTATCAGCAGCAGCAGCAGCAACAGCAAATTAAAGGACCACTTGAAGGAGAGTCGCAGCAGTAAAGAGACATCTGGGAACAACTGCAGTAAGGAAGGCCCCGCCATGAGTCCAGTGACTACTAATTCAGCCACTAGCCCAGTCACCAGTTCAGCCAGTGGTTCCAATATTAATGGCAACAGTAGCAGCAAGAGTAAGGAAGGTTTTGAGCGTCACACATGGAGATGGAAGGAACCGGCTAATTCTTCCAGAGTGTCATGTGAGATCTGCAATAAGGAGCTGTGTAATAAGTACTTTTTGAGGACACACAAACTAAACAAACATGGAATAGTTCCCAGTGTAGGAAGCAACTCCCCTGCACCATCGGACACTGAAACTGCCAGCAATGCTTCATCGAGTGAAAAACCTGATCTTGGTATGCCTGACAAGAATGGGCAGACACCATCTCACACCCCTAAACAAGACCACTCTCCACTACCATCACCAGGTGAAGACAAATCGGAGAAACCTTCTAGTTTATTCAAACCAACCCAGCTGTTCAAGTTTAAGGCGGAAGATGACATTCTTAACAGCCGCAGTTACAACAGCTTTGCAGAGATTTGTAACATTTGTGATCGTCGCTTTAAGAATGACCACTGGCTGAAGGCACACATTATGAAAGACCACAGTGGCTGGCCAATGATGGACATGTACAAGTTTGGTGGTTCCACACCCACAATTGAAGGGTCTGTCCTGGGAGTCCCTGACCCTAAGACCTGCCAGGTATGTGGACTCCAGTTCCCCAGTGAGCTCTCCATGCAGCTTCACCTGATCCAGGAGCACAATGCACAGGTCACTCTCAAGGAAGATGGCGACGCATCGGCTAGTGGTGATGAATGTCCGGTCACTAATTTTGGCTACGGTCTTGGATTTAAAAAACGGGTATCCAGAACAGACAAGCTGAAGATGTACGTCTGTCTGATCTGCAACTTCAAGACAAGGTGGATCTCGAACCTCTATGAGCATGAGAAGACTGTGCATAATGTATATAAGAATACCAAGTTGTGTCCTAAGTCATTCCCAAGTAAACATGTGGTGAATCGTCATGCGGAGAACATGCATGGGGACAAACCTCTTGATATCTCAAGCTCAGGGAGTAGGAAAGTGTCACAGCCAATTCGCAGATTTAGGTGTGTCATATGTGGGGAGAGATTCCTGTCGCGTGCTGTCTGCAATAAGCACTTGAGACAAGTGCACATTCGCAGCCTGAAGGACTTTAGTCCACCAGTGAAGTCAAAGCATTCGTGCAGCATGTGTAAGTTTTCCACATTCTACCCTCAGCTGCTGCAGCACCACACAATTCGAAGTCATGATCAAGCTCAGACCCAGTTTAAGACTGTAAATCACAAACATGAACAGCTGGATGAGTTTGATGATGAGGAGGATGACAAGTTGGTCGTTAGGAAGGAGATCATCGTCAACAACGTCAGTGACGCCCCAGTCGTCCAGAGCTTCAACTTGGACGTGAAAAAGCCAGACAGTATTTTCTTGCCAGCTGTTGCTAAGATGCCAGTGCGTGAGAAGGTGGACAAGGTGATGGCTGTGACCTTTGTCCTAACACCTGTTAACCCTTAAACTGCTATCTGCATGTAGCCTTCACATTGAGTGAACTTGTTGTTCGCATACCTCAGGAAATTTGTGTGATGTCTAGGTCCACAATTTGTGAGTGCAATTATTAAGTTGTTTTTTTGTTTTTTTTCTCCATTTTTAAAAATCATTTGACATTGTGATTGACTTCCAAAACAAACAAGCATGTGTGTCCGTGTGTGGTGTGCTCCAGTATATCGTGTGCAACTATTTTCTTTTAACATATATAGAGTTAATCTGAGATTCAGACCTCGATCTGTGTTTGTGTGAAGGCAGCATATTCCTCCCCATTAGAAAGTAACTTGGTTGTTTCTTTATGTCCGCTTTATGATGGCTGTACTTTCACCATATGATGATGATAATAATAATACTGTGAATAAAATAATGGCATGGAAAAACAACCAACCTACTTTCTTATACCTACATGAATCTCAGTATTAAATGCATATTATATGAATGACACTGAATCCAAGCATAATGAAGTCATAAAGCAGTAATGAAGTTGTGGCTTTGATCTTTGATCATGATTTGCATTAAAAGAAACCATGTCCATATTAATTTACACAATTTAAAATGTCAGTATAGTTCTTCACACTGGTTGATATTAATGCAATATTTATTTTCCTGTTTTTGGCAATGTTTTTTGACTGAAAATGTAACAATATTCCGACTGTTTATTTATTTTGCTGTGTAATACTCCTTGGCTGTTATTACCTGCTGTGCAGATATCCTCCATCCACTGAGCTGGATCCCATTGTTATTGGCATTACTATCAAACTATATTGGAGACTTCTTGACCGTCACATATCTTGAGGTGATGATACATGCACAAAATATGTTATCATTTTTCAGTAACCAAGATTTATACTTGCTGTTCATTCCCTTCCAATGAAATTGTCAAATCCATTATTATATTCAAAATCATATAGCCGTGCAAGATGGAGTCCAAGTGAATTTCCAACAAAGACTATTGGCCTGTACCATTGTCAACATGGTCACATGAAGTTTGAAAACTAGGTGTCCACACTATAAGAATATTGGTATGAACACTATAAGGATATCTAGTGTCAGCATGATGATATCAGGTGTCAACACGGTGATGATAGCAAGTGTTGACATGGTTGTATGAAATTTCAAAACTGATACCAAGTGTCAGCACTACAATGGTGTCAGTGTCAGTCAACTGTGATGTTGCCCATTGTCAACACTTATGATATCCAGTGTTCAACACTGTCAATAACATGAGTTGACTGATAGGTCTAGATTTCTAAAAGACTGCCATTTAAGAATGCCATGAAAAAGAGAAATCTTCACAGTGTGTAACTGATAATCACTAATCAGGTTCTTTGTTCCCAGATCATTGCCCCCTCCCTCCCTTCCCCAAACATTGCCCCCTCCCTCCCTTCCCCAAACATTGCCCCCTCCCTCCCCCAGGCATTGCCCCTTCCCACCCTCCCTCCCTCTACACTGTTGTTTCATAATCTGCCCTCCAGTCAGTGATCAGTGTTCTCATCAAAACACTGGCACTGAGTTTATTTTCTACTCCTCAGTTTCTCTGTTTAAACTAATCTCTTGTCATCCTATTAGGGGGATTCTAGTGTAATGTTTCATTCTGTCCTTTATTGGGAACAACCTGCATATCATTATGTTGACAAACACTAGGCTTTAACTTGTTGACCATATTGTCAAACATGAACTAAAGTTAGATTTGGACGAAACACTTGGCCTTGTAGTCATCCATGTTATTCCTAACTAGTTCATCTTTTATTCACACAGTTTGACAAAATTATGATCATATTTTTTGTCCAGCTGGGAAGGATTTGAACTTTCAGACATAGTAATTGTCATGAGTTTTCCTTCACTCCCTCAAGTGTTCTAGCAAAACTTATTTATTATATTATCAGAAAACCCCCTAAGAAATAGCTCTGTTGTAAAAATCTTGCCCACAGTTTATAAAAGTGTATGTCCATAAGTAATAGTTTGTTTGACAACACCCATCATAATAAGCATGCACTCTTTGAGATGGAACTTGATGGAAACCTTAATCAGAGGAGCTGTGTTTTCTAATCAGTCATATGGTCTTGTTTTTGCCATGTTTTTGTTGGATATTCTCTACCCTACCTAATAATCTGTTCCTTGTATATAAGCTTGCATGACCTTTTACACTTTAAACCCAAAAGGTCATGTTTGCAGACTGGTAAAACACTTGAGTTATTACACTGGTTGCCAAGTGCTATCACAGGCATTGGATTTCAACATGCTGTTGTAAAATTAAAATTGTTGCAGTGTGTTAAAATACGCTAATAAAGGCTAAAATAAACAAGTTTAAAATTGGCTATTAAACTATTAGTGGACTGTTTCAACTTAAAGGGACATTCTATGTTGCTCTTGTCCATTTATACTTACGTCCATAGAATTGTCCGTCCATGTTATGCAATATTTCAATACTTGTTTCAGAATTTGATTCAAAACCTAATGCAAAAGTATCTTAATTTAAAAGCATTAAGAGATCACTAAAACTAAACACAGGGTTTTAGGTCACAGTGAAAATTTAGAACTTGTGTCAGCTTACTGAGGAAATGATTTGTTTATCATTATTCACTCGATGTATGTATGGAAGACTAGGTTTTATTTCAACACTAGGAAAGTCATTCCAGCACTGACACATTTTCAAACAACAGTCAAAAACAAAATACTGACTCACACTTGATTTGTATTTTGTTCGTGTTTTGTTCATCTAAATATTTTTTAAATTTGATATGGAGTCAGGATGGAAAACCAATCATGGATGTGAATTTATGATAAACAAGTTATTTTTGTGTGGCTTTTTCAAGATCAAAAATAGAGTAATGGTTTCGTGTTGATAGTTTTAACACTGATTGTAGTATTATGATGGTTGGAGGTGCAAGCTGCAATCATGTTTTTTTTTTCAACAACAAAATTTATAAACTGTTCAGCCATTTTGTTTTCTAGTATTTGATTTTGTGATTGGTTGTTATGAGGTTTGATAAATTATTCCTTTTATCTGAGATGGCTAGACCTGATCTACTTGATTGTTTGAAAGAGTTTAGTATTTATTTTACAGCTGACTATTGGACTGATTTTGCCCATGTTTCATCTTTGACGTGTGTTTTTTTCAATACATATATGTATATGGCAATATTGTGATCTTTAAGTTATCTTCGTGTGTGCAGCGTGTGTGAGTTTGCCTATCAGGATTGTTACTGTTTATTTTTTCATCAATGACTATTTCAATTGTATTATATAATGTATAACTTATACTGTGTAACATTCTCCTTGGAGTGACATTCACACTGTAGTCGAGTAGAGAGAGTGAGCGTGCGCGAGAGAAAGCTGTTGAGCAATCATTATCCTGCCTTTTCCCTTTGTATTTTATTCCACGGTTGAACAGATTTCTATATTCACTTCCTGATCACCATCGTGTGTTAATTATTCTCATTTTTAAGTGAAACATTTTCCGTGTGCCCATTACCTATTTTTGATATGCACGTTTGCAGCCACACCCATTGCTAGCCGAAGTCTTCACCTTTTGTCAAAATTTATGGAAAGTTTAATATATAAATATATATATAGTCTACATCATTTTATTACAGTGTATGTGTGTTTATAATTGGGCAGTTTAGTTTTTGAATAACAAAATGTGCTGTGTGTGTGTGTATTAAATAATAACTCTGGGAGATTTCTGTGCTTTCACTTGTTCTCATCGGTACCTTGTGGGGAATTTCATTGTTTTATTTATGATGTTGCCACGGTTTCCAGACTTCGTTGCTTTATTCATACTCCATTATTTTAAGCCCGTCTGCCAGTTCTGTCGTTTTGAATCTAGAATTAATATGTCGTGTCTCTAAGCTAAAGTGATTTTGGAATTGGGGATTTTATTTGATGAATTCAAAGTGTATGGAAATTATGGAACTTGTCACAGTAAATTGTCGTTTTGTGACTTAGGGATATTTTGGCTTTTTGAGTCCATTTAATGTAGCGTCCATTTAGTGTGTGCTAATGGACTTCATTTACATTGAATACATAGAATTAAACATTATTTTAAAATAAAGCCCATTTCTATTTTTTTTCATTTCTGATGAATATGAGTTATCATGATTTTCATCCCCCTAAAAATTGATTATTGAAATTAAAAGATGTTAATGTAATCCTTCCAGACTTGCTTTAATTGAATTCATCTAAAATATTTCACTGGACTTCATGGAATTATGGCAGTTTATTTTGTACAGTAGCTGGGTTTGGTGATTCTTCTAATGTTGAAAGACCACCATGAGAAAGTAATGTTGCCCAATCATTGTAATTAACGCATATTGGCACTAATAACTTTATTATTACACCATGTGTAATAGAGTCATTATACATTTATTTTGCATATGTTTACTGTTACGGTCATTCCAGGTCAGTTCAAACAGTTTTTTGAAAATTCCCCATGTAGACCCTTTAAAATGTTTTGCATACATACACAATAATACATATTATGAGGCTTTTGGGGGGCAAACATATTTACCATTCACTAGAATTAGCAAAAACAGACATATTTACCATTCACTACAATTAGAAAAAACAGACATATTTACCATTCACTACAATTAGCAAAAAGAGACATATTTACCATTCACTACAATTAGAAAAAACAGACATATTTACCATTCACTACATTTAGAAAAAAGAGCCATATTTACCATTCACTGCAATTAGAAAAAAGAGACATATTTATCATTCACTAGAATTAGAAAAAGGAGACATATTTACCATTCACTACAGTTAGAAAAAAGACATATTTACCATTCACTAGAATTAGCAAAAACAGACATATTTACCATTCACTACAATTAGAAAAAACAGACATATTTACCATTCACTACAATTAGCAAAAACAGACATATTTACTATCACTACAATTAGAAAAAACAGACATATTTACCATTCACTGCAATTAGAAAAAAAGACATATTTACCATTCACTACAATTAGAAAAAAACAGACATATTTACCATTCACTACTTTTAGAAAAAAGAGACATATTTACCATTCACTACAATTAGAAAAAACAGACATATTTACCATTCACTACAGTTAGAAAAAACAGACATATTTACCATTCACTGCAATTAGAAAAAAGAGACATATTTACTATCACTACAATTAGAAAAAAAACATATTTACCATTCACTAGAATTAGCAAAAACAGACATATTTACCATTCACTACAATTAGAAAAAACAGACATATTTACCATTCACTACAATTAGAAAAAAACAGACATATTTACCATTCACTGCAATTAGAAAAAAGATACATATTTACCATTCACTAGAATTAGAAAAAAGAGACATATTTACCATTCACTAGAATTAGAAAAAAGAGACATATTTACATTCACTACAATTAGAAAAAACAGACATATTTACCATTCACTGCAATTAGAAAAAAGAGACATATTTACCATTCACTACAATTAGCAAAAGAGACATATTTACCATTCACTACAATTAGAAAAAGGAGACACATTTACCATTCACTACAATTAGAAAAAAGAGACATATTTACCATTCACTACAATTAGAAAAAAGAGACATATTTACTATCACTACAATTAGAAAAAAGACATATTTACCATTCACTACAATTAGCAAAAAGAGACATATTTACCATTCACTGCAATTAGAAAAATGAGACATATTTACTATCACTACAATTAGAAAAAAGACATATTTACCATTCACTACAATTAGCAAAAAAAGACATATTTACCATTCACTGCAATTAGAAAAATTAGACATATTTACCATTCACTACAATTAGAAAAAACAGACATATTTACCATTCACTACATTTAGAAAAAAGAGCCATATTTACCATTCACTGCAATTAGAAAAAAGAGACATATTTATCATTCACTAGAATTAGAAAAAGGAGACATATTTACCATTCACTACAGTTAGAAAAAAGACATATTTACCATTCACTAGAATTAGCAAAAACAGACATATTTACCATTCACTACAATTAGAAAAAACAGACATATTTACCATTCACTACAATTAGCAAAAACAGACATATTTACTATCACTACAATTAGAAAAAAAGACATTTACCATTCACTACAATTAGAAAAAACAGACATATTTACCATTCACTGCAATTAGCAAAAAGAGACATATTTACCATTCACTACAATTAGCAAAAAGAGACATATTTACCATTCACTACAATTAGCAAAAAGAGACATATTTACCATTTACAACTTTAGCATTCAGTTTGTATAGTATATGGGACATGGTAATATGGTATGATTTGATTGTGTGTGTGTGTTAAATTGACCCACAGACTTATGAGCAGATTTTGAAAAAAACAAGACAGTATGACATTTTACAATCAATACAGCTAGAGATAAATCATTAAAAAAAAACATTAAAAAGATTTAATTTATGACTAAATTGCTATAAAATGTCAGTTACAGGATACTTAAATTATTGATTTTTATTTTATTTAATGTGCTGCAATAACTCATTCTGACATTTGACAAAAAGAAAAAGAACAAACCATTTTAAATAGTACTAGATGTGCATTTGAAAAAAATAACAAAAACTATTTTTATCTCTGGTGTAAAAGTACATACACAAGTTACAAGTTACTCAGTTTGTATTTTAAATAACAAAACATTTTACAGCAAACAATACTTTGTCATTTGGTTATTTACTGTTTTATTAATCTACAGATTCATTTGCATTTTATTAATAACCATTTTTCAAAATATCTAAATATGCTGGGTTATTTTAATTATTAATAAAATATTACTTTTTTTTAAAGTTATTTGAATTTTTTATTGAAATACATTTTTTTAAGTTGAATAGCATTCTCTTATAAGGTTTGAAATTAACCTGCATTCCACATAATGTAGTACTAGTACTATAGTTGCTGGATCAATTTCAGTGTTAATATTCGCAGTGTACAGACAGTTTATTGAAATTTCAACCATGCTCCAGTGAACGCATTTCAATGTATTTTCTGGGTGTGGCTCAGGATTAAATGCTTGGCTGCAGTCTAGTCACGAATATGTCGGTATATTACGGTATATTATGGGAATTATGTGTATTTAATATGTCGGTATATTACGGGCATTATGTGTATTTAATATGCGTGTATTTAAATTAAACTGCCATGGATTTCCTGCTGCTTTTGCTGGTACATATACCGTACATGTAAACCTATTTACATAATTTGCATGCAGCAGTTTATTGGTGAAATAAATCAATTTATTTTCATGCAAACTGATTAATACAATGTAATATTTTTATACAAAATGTTATTTTTGTTGTTTCAAATTTAATGGGTTTTTTAAAGAATCAAATGTGAATGTAAAATGAATTATTTAATTTGAATTTTCAAGGAACAGTAATTTTAAATATGTCATGTTTTCACATTTATAGTTTTTGTGGTACAGTACAAAAACCTAGTTATTAATGGTTTTTATGACCCCAGGAAATCAACAAGTGTGCTTTGTCTCATGTGCTTTGTTCAGTGCTTTACCTGCCTTCCACCTGTAATGTGCTTCTGGTGTGCATGAACAAGTACTTTAAAGAACTGTAAATGTAAGATAATTTATAAATATAACAGAACCTATAGACATTGGAGAATCTGTAAATGTAAGAGAATCTATAAATGTAAGAGAATTTATAAATGTAAGTGAATTTATAAATATAAGAGAATTTATAAATGTAAGTGAATCTATAAATATAAGAGAACCTATAGACATTAAAGAAACTATAAATGTAAGAGAATCTATAAATGTAAGAGAATTTATAAATGTAAGTGAATCTATAAATATAAGAGAACCTATAGACATTAGAGAAACTATAAATGTAAGAGAATCTATAAATGTAAGCGAAATAGATAACTATAAGAGAACTTACAGATATAAGAGAACCTGTAAATGTAAAGATAACAAACTGGTAACTGCTGCCTTATGACCATGTCAGTGTTTTAAATCTGATTCACCCTTACTGGTTCCTGTGCTGATACTTACCAACCTACTCTCTTATTTCTACTTCTACTTTCATTTTTCACCTTTCATCTTTGACCTTTTTGCTGTTAGTCTGGAATCCGTGAACATCTGTAATAAAAGTGATCAGTGTTACATGTGATATTTATAGAATTAACACACTGAAAGAAATCCCCCACAAGGTACAGTTTTAAACTTGTGCTAGCACATTGTACCCAGTGTTTCAGTTGTGACCCCGCCCTCTTACCTGTCAATCATGTGTGTATTCTTATAAAACTCTATTTTTAAACTCAAGAGTTAAAACAACATCTTTGAAATGTTTACAGGGCATGTTTTTTTTGTGTAGGTCTAGTCTGTTCTGGTCAGATGAGGCTGGTTGACCGGAATAAAACCCAATATAACCCTGATACCTCATGCAAGCAAGCGTAATATAAATATAGTATCAACAATATGTGTATTATTATCTATAGTGTACATCTGTTTGTATATAACCAACCCAGATGTTGATGTAGGGTTTTAAACTTTAAGTGAACATGATTGTAGTGCATAATGTTAGCTGTCTATTTGAGTCAGTACTTTACATGTAGGTTTGTGTAACTCGGTACAGCCTTCAGACAAGGGGTCACGTAACCCTTCCAAGGCCAAGTCCATGCAAGTGTGTTAAGCCAGTCAGTGCCAAGTCGAGGAGTTTGATCAGTCTTTCAAGTGTCATGTACATGTTAGTTGCAGTAGTATTACTCTGATACTGATGAAAGTCTCAACATAGAAACAAAAACATAATATTGTATTTGTGCACAACAGAATCCAAGGGATACTTTGACAAATGGTACTCAGTTTTGTAATGGATAAAAAGTAAAACCCTATTAAAATCAGCTGGTATTTGTTGAGAAAGTTTGAATGTTTTCGTTAAGAATGAAATCAGATGTGATACGTTTTTATTTATACAAACTTAATTATACATTAGAATGAAATAAAATATGTGTGATTACATCTTATAAAGTTGACATTTCAATTGCTGTAAAACTGTAAGGAACAGTGTTCAAATTGGTGAGGTCCTGCAAATATGACCATTTTAAAATTCTTGTCTCTCACACGTGTAGGGATAAGTAAATGGGAGTTGATTATATAAAAGTGTTTTAAGAGTTAAACTGCAGTCCATTAATCACAGCATCCCACTGGCTGGAACTGATCAAACTGCGTCAGTAGGGATGACTAAATGGAGTTGATTATATAAAAGTGTTTTAAGAGTTAAACTGCAGTCCATTAATCGCAGCATCCCACTGGCTGGAACTGATCAAACTGCGTCAGTAGGGATGACTAAATGGAGTTGATTATATAAAAGTGTTTTAAGAGTTAAACTGCAGTCCATTAATCACAGCATCCCACTGGCTGGAACTGATCAAACTCCGTCAGTAGGGATGACTAAATGGAGTTGATTATATAAAAGTGTTTTAAGAGTTAAACTGCAGTCCATTAATCGCAGCATCCCACTGGCTGGAACTGATCAAACTCCGTCAGTAGGGATGACTAAATGGAGTTGATTATATAAAAGTGTTTTAAGAGTTAAACTGCAGTCCATTAATCACAGCATCCCACTGGCTGGAACTGATCAAACTCCATCAGACAGGTCACTTCATTGGGTCAGTCAATTTAGAAAAACCAACAGTACATTGTGTTGTGTTATATTGCATAATATTAGCTGATTTGATGATAGTTGTAACTGGTCCCTGGTTGTGTGTGGAGGCAAACACTTGGCAGGCCAGTTAGTGTGTTGTGTCTTATTTAAATTATTTATATCTTCTGTCTCTGTTTCATTATTTTATTCAACACTCAGGTTTCAGTGTGTCCATGTGTGTGTGCGTGCGTGCATGTGTGTCTTATTTAATTGTTAGTGTTTAACTCGTTAATATATGTGGGTACAAATATTGTAATATAGTTTGTGGGTACTACAGATATGGCAATAGATTTATTACTTTAACACTTATACTATCATTTGATACAAACTACTGTAATTTTAATGGCTTATTTAATAATATTACCATTATATAATTATGAGATTTTGTTCTGTATGGTATATTATTAAAACCCTGAACATAAAATTAAAAACCAGGCTGCTGTTCAAAATGCATTTTATTTATTTATGCGCCAAAACCAAGTTATGAATGAAATGTAAATTAGAAAAGATTTTCAGTCCTGTTCATACATTTGCAACAAAGCATGAAAATCTTTATTTGTAAGATTATTTATTTGATTTCTAATTGATGAACTTTGTCATATTCCATTCCATGTGTGACCCCATCTGACGGCTGTACCGATACCCTAAAACTGTGTGCTGGGCTGATTACAGGTTTATATAGTCTGTTTTCTGTGAATGTGAAACAACAATTCAGGGATATCTTTATTTATTATAATTATTTCGGTTATTGCTGTGGTGGAGTTTATTTGTCCAACGTACAGTGTATCTGTCATCTGTTCATGTGACTGTATCTTACACCCCATATGCTTTGATGGAATCTTTTTAATTGGCATAATAAAGTGTGGGAATTGAAATTATTGCTTACATAATAATTAATAGTCTTAATACTTTCTCAAACTAATTGCCTGATTATGCAATGACAATTGTTGATTAAGTCAAATGTGATAAAAAATACAATAAATAAACATTTTTGAAAATAAATTATATTGGTATGCAGTGATGATCCAAATGTTTTAATAATTTGAATTTTTTTACATTGTTATAATTATATGCTAAAATTATGTCACAAAACTAGAATGCTTTGACATTGTTAGAAGAGTTTTTGTTTTAATGGCATGCTCCTATACACACCAGTTAAATGTGTAGTGACATCTTCACACTGGAAACTCTGGCTGGTTCTACAAATCAAATTGGCAAAGTAATATTTGTTTAACAACAAAACTACATTTTACTTATCACAATTTGATGTCTAATATGTTTATTTGAACACATCGGCTATTAAGTGACAAAGGTAAATACAGAAATTAATTTATAATCACCATCAATATAAAAACTCAAAAGTTAAATTCAAACAGTGAAACGAGATGCAAAAAATAGTCATAGTGACAGTGGAAACGTGCTTCCATCTCTTGGGCTACTTCCTGACATTTGATAACGGTAACGGTAGCATTAATACCTGGATACTGGCGTGGTTATCACCCAACACCCACACCTGTCCGAACAAGCATTTTTTTATCTACCAACACAAATCAGTTTGATGATTGCGGTGCATTCGAGATTTCATTCTTAGAATCAGCTGGTATGAAAACGTTTCAGAGGAAGACACATTACATTTTCAAACATCATAATATTCATAAACACAATGTTTACGGACATTACTGTTGAGTATTGTTCTTTTGGTGTGTTTTCACTTTAGTTTGATTTCTGGACTTCTAATGGTCTGACACTAGTGTTTTTGATCAATTGCTTAGAGTGACTTTCTGATTTGTTAAATTATGCATAATAGCTATATTCCTCTAAAACTGAATGACCTTGTACTAGACTATGATAGTTTGTGACAACAGATTATCTAATAGCATCTATGATAGTCTGTGACAACAGATTATCCAACAAAAGTGTATGGTAGTTATGACCACAGTTTAAAAGAACACTACTTGGTCTTGTTTTCAAAACTCACAAATATTTACTAGGGTTGATTCATTGTAGGAAGCCGTCACTCTTTGGAGTTTTTTTCTATCGACTTTGGCCTTTGAAGTCTTCAGTATTCTGTCAAAGCATTTTATTTTTGTGGCTGTAATTTGGGTGGGGGTTTATTACTACCCTTTAGCCAGTGGAATGTTTAGAATGCATGATTTTTGAAGTCACACCCTCGATAATATCACAAAAGTTTTTGTCAGCAATAAAAACATTTATTTATGATTATTGTTTTAGCTTTTCTTTGTTGACATCCATGTTTGATTTTTCAAATGATTGTGTGTGAGGGGGTTATGTGTGTGTGTGTGTGGGGGGGGGGGGGGGGGTCCAGCGTGTCATATGAACCTTACTGAACTAATCAGGCTGTGAAATTTGTCACAGAATCAAGTCTGAGGTGCACGGTCTTAGACAAGACTAGAAGCGATTCATGGGCCCACATTGACGAAAATGGTGTTGGAAGTGGACTCTGGTTCCAAACAATCGTATTTTTCATATTTTGAGACATGTTCACTAGAATTTAAAGGTTCGTTATACCACAATTTAATTTTACAAAAGGCTTGACGTTTTAAGCATCAAATTGAAATAAGACAACGCCCTAGGGTCCGCCTCTGTGTAAGTTATTAATGCTGGTTGGTGTGTCTGCAAATCCCTTAGAGCACCATATACCGATCACGTCAGGTCATAAGGCTTTACATGCACATTCAGAGCAAGCTGTTGTAGCGCACACCTGTCTTGGGCACAAGAGCCGGCTAAGGCCGGCTCCTCCGTCCAGGACAGGAAAGGTGGGTGTGGGTAGGAGGGGGGGGGGGGGTGCTATAGAATTTTGAAGGAGCAAAGAGAAAAGGTGCACAATGTTGGATTAAGGAATTTTGAGCGGTCGATCGAAAGAGAAAGATCACCATATACCCAAATGCAGTGTAATTTATACTCAACGCAGTATCCTCCTACCTCAACTATACTGCTGGGACCTTTGGTTTGTTGCACGTGTTCGCCATCAGACACTGTTAATACATGTGGTTAAAACGGAGAATTTCTGCATACCACATATTAAGTGGCGTTCACAAACGAAGTGGTACTCCCCCACTTCTCTCCCCCCCCCCCCCCCCCCCCGTGTTTACGTTGGTGACTACGTGTCTGTAGTAGAGTTCCTGTCAGTGATTCGACTGCTAATTGAAGCGGAAGGATACGTCTTGCATCTCTCGCGTCATCCGTGCGAGAATCACGTATGTGACACGGATCACGCACATTCGTCAAGTTGCTTATATTACATGTTTTTTTTGTGGGTTTTTTTTGTGTGTGTGTGTTAATATAAATAAACCAATATGTAATGTACTTTTTAAAAACCATTAGATCCGATCTAGTTATTGCAATGCAAATGTGCAAATCATAGCAGTGCCACATCATACAGAATCATTTCAAAGTAAACACACCAAAACGTGCACTTGTCATCCCTAGCGTTGATACACCATACATGATCATTTCAAAGTAAACACACCAAGACGTGCACTTGTCATCCCTAGCGTTAATACACCATACAGAATCATTTCAAAGTAAACACACCGAGACGTGCACTTGTCATCCCTAGCGTTGATACACCATACAGAATCATTTCAAAGTAAACACACCAAGACGTGCACTCGTCATCCCTAGCGTTGATACACCATACAGAATAATTTCAAAGTAGATACACCAAGACGTGCACTTGTCATCCCTAGCGTTGATACACCATACAGAATCATTTCAAAGTAGACACACCCACCTATCATCGCTAGCGTTGATACATCATACAGAATCATTTCAAAGTAGACGCACCCACCTATCATCACTAGTGTTGATAAATCATACAGAACCATTTCAAAGAAGATAACCCACGTAATGCACCTATCATCGCTAGCGTTTATACACAGAATAATTTCAAACTTATAGATAACCCACGATGTGCACCTATCATCACTAGCTAAGCGTTGATACATCATACAGAATCATTTCAAATCGGAAACACCTAGGTCGCGCGTATGGTTTACGTAGTTTTCTTTGTTTTTTCTTGTTTGTTGTTGTTTTGGGGTTTGTTGTTGTTGTTTGGGGGTTTTTTTGGGGTTTTTTTTTTGGGGGGGGGGGTATTGTTGTTTGTTTGGTGTGGGTTTTTGTTGTTGTTGTTGTTGTTGTTTTTTCTTGGAGGTTTTTGTTGTTGTTTTTTCCGATAGTATGCATCGGTCATAATATCTCCAGATAATTTAATATTCTCTGGAGAAAAAATACCAACAACAGAAAACCGTTTTCACTAGATGGATATGAAAAACAAAAGTATTTGCGAACAAGTCTATTTGAACGGATCCGTCTAAGCAGAACGCTGTTAACTGCCGCTGATGAATAATTAGCAAGGGTTGTGACTACGTCATATAGCGACCGCACTCGCACGCCCCAGAGGCAATGAAAGCTCTTTAAAGTTTTCAAAAGAAAGCCATTCCATGTTTCAAGTTTAAACATGAATTATTAATCAGCCTTTGATGTCGGCTATCCAGTGAATAAAGTAATTTATATCGCTTCTCAAGATCTTTTTATGTAATTTTCTGCTAGTGTTAGATTTTAAAAACCTTTATTAAGAAGAATGTTGCGTTAGTGAAAAGATGAAACTCATCGATTTTGATTTATTATTTGTTTTCTTAATAACTTCAAAGAAAAAACCCATATAGTTTCATTTCATCGGGTCTCAATAAAAGGCCAGTAAGAATATGAGAAGGTCTGTCCATTACCTTGTTCCAAGTGGTAAATGCGGACGTTTGCACGTACAACCCGTGCTTTGATCGGGTCTCAATAAAAGGCCAGTAAGAATATGAGAAGGTCTGTCCATTACCTTGTTCCAAGTGGTAAATGCGGACGTTTGCACGTACAACCCGTGCTTTGATCGGGTCTCAATAAAAGGCCAGTAAGAATATGAGAAGGTCTGTCCATTACCTTGTTCCAAGTGGTAAATGCGGACGTTTGCACGTACAACCCGTGCTTTGATCGGGTCTCAATGAAAGGCCAGTAAGAATATGAGAAGGTCTGTCCATTACCTTGTTCCAAGTGGTAAATGCGGACGTTTGCACGTACAACCCGTGCTTTGATCGGGTCTCAATGAAAGGCCAGTAAGAATATGAGGTCTGTCCATTACCTTGTTCCAAGTGGTAAATGCGGACGTTTGCACGTACAACCCGTGCTTTGGTCGGGTCTCAATGAAAGGCCAGTAAGAATATGAGAAGGTCTGTCCATTACCTTGTTCCAAGTGGTAAATGCGGACGTTTGCACGTACAACCCGTGCTTTGATCGGGTCTCAATGAAAGGCCAGTAAGAATATGAGGTCTGTCCATTACCTTGTTCCAAGTGGTAAATGCGGACGTTTGCACGTACAACCCGTGCTTTGATCGGGTCTCAATAAAAGGCCAGTAAGAATATGAGAAGGTCTGTCCATTACCGTGTTCCAAGTGGTAAATGCGGACGTTTGCACGTACAACTCGTGCTTTGAACAGTCCTTGGCGTCAGATTGTCCTTCAGAAGTAAACGAACATTACTGATCGAAATTTTACATTCAAAGATTTGTTTTGTTTAACGACAACACTAGAGCACATTCATTTATTAATCATCGGCTATTGGATGTCAAACATTTGGTAACTGACATATAGTCTTAGAGAAGAAACCTGCTACATTTTTCTATTAGTAGCAAGGGAACTTTTATATACACTATCCCACAGACAGGATATCACATACCACGGCATTTGATATACCAGTTGTGGTGCACTGGCTGGAACGAGAAATAGCCCAATGGGCCCACCGACGGGGGTTGATCCCAGACCGCTGGTGTATCAGTCGAGCGCTAACTACCACTGGGCTGATGTTTTGCAATATGACCAGTGGTATGCTGCAATAATAAATAAGAACGGAAATAAGTTTAAAAGTTCATCAGATTCCGCTTCTACGTCAAATCATTTAATTTAAATTAATTTAAAGGGTTATAGACCTAACTTGACATCCTTTTTTGGCCAACTCATTCAACTATTCGGCTGTTATCGAGAAACCTTTTGGCATGAAAGCGTTGTTAAAATCGGCATTTGACTCAAATTCCACACGATATTAAAATCTATTTCTTCTCAAACAGAAAAACCTGATAAATATAAATGTACCAGTCGTATATTTTAGCCGTAAGTAAACAGGTTCAAACACAGGCATGACTATTTGAAAAGAGATAATATCTTTTCACAACCGGCCTTTCAACTTTAGCAAATACTAACAGCTCAACTTTAAATTGGTTTCTTTGAAAAGCCATTCAGTGTATTCTGGGTTATTTTCACAATGCTTTGAAGCGTTCGTTTCTAACATTGACTAGTCCAGTATTTTTCGGATTAAGGATAATAAAAATAATACATCGGTTTTAATGCGAAAAACCGACAGTGACAAAGTGCAGGACTATCACGTATAAAAGACACAAAAACTGTCACGAAAGAAAAAAAAATTTCTTTGAAACGAGGTTGCTTTCAGTATGTCAAATACATTTGAAGTGATTACTTGAATTTTAAGAATGCCTTGAACAAAACCTGCCCGGTTATGATTCAGTAAGAAGAGAAAGGGGCGTGTTTATAGCTCGTCGTGTTTCCAGTGCTACCCAGCTGACCCGGCCCAATGTCACGACCCGCCCCGACCTTCAACAAAATTCACACGTGACAAATTCCAAAAGTAAACTCTTTTGTGTTTCATAAAAAAAGCGACTCCTTTGAATTTTATTTCATACTGGCGGCCATTCGAGTATGTTCTTTGTAAATATTTGAACAGTATAATATCCGCCAGATGCTAGCTAAAATTCATGTATTAAGTTAAAATCTGCATTGGCATTTGAAATATATAACTGACCGTCTATCTCAGATGACCACTAAATATCAGGAACGGTGGAAATCGTTCTCCAAGAAACCGTTCATATAATTTTAACAGATTCATATAATGGGTGTCGCGACGCCCATTCTGTAACTGCGAGGTCACTGGACCAAGTTTGTTCCCCTTTGGGTGGGTGGTGTGTCGACTTAGAGTAAACTGGTCGTGATATGAGTCAAACAGCCGTGATGTTTTATATAACAGCTTATGTCCGTTTATTAATACTGAGGCATTAAACTATTACTATACAATAACGGATATTTCTCACTTTATTTTGTGGATTTTGTTTTATAAGTATCTTATTAAGAGAAATACAGTACAAACTATGACATTTTAAAAATGCCTCTAACACATTCGCTAGTAAAAGTTTGTTTTGTTTAACAGCACCACTAGAACACATTGATTTATTAAACCTCGGCTATTGGATGTCAAACATTGATTTATTAAACCTCGGCTATTGGATGTCAAACATTGATTTATTAAACCTCGGCTATTGGATGTCAAACATTGGGTAATTTTGACAGTCTTCGAGAGGAAACCCGCTACATTTTTCATTAGTAGCAAGGGATCTTTTATATGCACCAACCTACAGCCAGGATAGTACATACCACGGCCTTTGATGTACCAGTCGTGGTGCACTGGTTGTAATGAGAAATAGCGCAATAGGCCCTTCGACGGGGATCGATCCTAGACCGACCACGCATCAGGCGAATGCTTTACCCGCTCCTCATTCATAAGCGTACGAGGCAGGGGGAGGGGGGCAATGCTGCCAAACATTTCCCACCCCCCAGTGCTGGAGAAAATCATCAAATTCGGGCAAAAAACTATAAATTCGAGCAAACTGAGCTGGCCTGAACCCTTTTCACCATGTTTTTCCATCATTCTACCCACAAAATTGGTTGTAATCCATGTAAAAATGTATAGTGATTCATTTGCAACAATATTTAGCTGTTTGGCAGCATTAGAAATACAAATAAATTTTGTTATACAGATTCGGGGATTTTTGTTGAATTTGGTACCATTTATCTCACGACGAGTTGTTTTAAAATGTATCTAACGAGAGAACGCGAGTTTGGTACGTTTTTAAACAACGAATTATGAGAGAAATGGTATCTAACGGACACGAATGTATCCTCAAAAACAAGGTTTTAAGTAATTTTTATCATCTTTTTCGACTAAACGTTATTTAAAGTCGTTGCACTTATTACAAGTTGTAGTCATTGGATGTATGGCAGTGGTGACCTGGTCATCACTTAGGAGCAGCCAGCTGCATGTCTTGAAATTGTTAACACACGTACATGTGTAAACAGCCACGTGTTATCAAAAACAACGCATGGTGTTCTCACCAACGGGTGTGTAAGAAATATAAATCTCCGTCAGAAGTACCTTATTCAAATAGCCTTAGCTACATTATCAGTGAATCCAACTTGTTATTTAGTTTAGCAAAAAGTGTCCTTTTTAAGCTTGAAACTTCTCTTTTTGTCCAGTTAGAGGAACCCTGTAATTATTAGCGTACCTATATTCTTTTGTCATTTCTTTTTTATTATTGCCCAAACACAACACCGCCACCCCCAACACCCACCATACACCCCCAAATCGGTTGTTTTTAAGTTAGATACGATTCTGTAACTAACCCAATACTGCTACGTAACAATCAATCGAAATAGAAAGAAAAAACCAAAAAACGGATTGGTTCCAACACCATGTGACATGTAGTTTGCGTACCGATAATATAATCATATAATTCAATATGTATTGTCTTTGTAGTTGGATGTTTATTACTGTAGTTCTAGTTCAACATATCGTTTGTTCTATCCTTAGGGAATATCATTTTCATCTTCCATTTTACATTAAATAAATAATTACATTATGGAACAGAATAAAACAAAACGTCCACAGCAATATAGGCAGTTCGCCTCATACGCTGTTAAAATTCAGCTTGCGCAGATATACATGATGTACCGCGCATCTTCACTTTATCTTTGCGGTCAAATTATCCGTTTCTATGGTCACTGTTATAAGTCGAAGAATTTCGTAGCAAAGAGCAAAAGTTGTGAAGCAATAAAACACGTGCTACCAGATGGGTAGTAACGAGATAATGATTGCATTCTGACCTTTGTACAATCCCTCCTACAACTCGCCGCGCACCCCACTGTTTGGAAGCGCCAGGTTTTGTTACTCAAATTTAATTCACCAACGTTGTTCCCAGTGTTTTATTAGTGCTGGGTCAATTTGGTTTGCGGCTATGGATGTTCCACTTAAACTCGTTTGTCTCGAATCAAACTGAAATGTATTTAGAGGTTTTTGGTATTAATGTTCACGACAGAAAATTTGATATATTAAAAGTAATTTACAGGAAACATCAAAACGAATTTCAAGGAATCTCTTGATCATGTTTCAGTGAACTCTACCCTACCTAAAAAGTATCTATTAAATTTTTTTTTTTTTAAATATCACATTCCATGAAACAAGGAGGTTTTTTTTAGACATTATTAGAAGGAAAAAGATGATAGATTGTTTGGTCACTTTATAATACGTAAATCTGGGAAAGAATGTTCAAAATATATATTAAGCCCACTGTAGGCCTATATTTGAGTTGAAGATAAATTTTTTATCTAGAAGCAAGTAAACCGTTTACTTTATCTTACTGTCAACTTACAGAAAATTCAAAAATTAATGTTACACAATTGAGTAAAATATTATTATTTTCTACCAACGAAACACTACATCCAAATTAAGACGTGTTGCCATTCATCTGTTGCTGAATACTAAAATGTTTGACGGTTCTCATCATAACTCCCACTAATAAGGCATTCACAGTGGTGGAAGTCTGGTTTGATTAAACGATTTTTGTTTTATAGCTCATTAAGGTGCAAGCACGCTGTCCAGGTCACACATCTCAGCTGTCTGACCTATCTGTCCATGACAGGCATCAATGGTTAGTTGTCAGTGGTTAATGTTAGTGACTGTTTGTTAAAATTTAATGAGATGTTACTCTTGATACATATTTCAGCAGTACGCGTATGAATACAAGCCTAGAACGCAATGATATCCAAGTGGCATGAAACAGGCCCTCCAAAACACGAAATATTTCCTCTAAAGTTAGCCGAACAGCATCTTATTCAAATACCTTTGAAGCAAAATGCAATATTATATTACAATATTATGCCTGTAAGAACGGGGGGGGGGGGGGGGGGGGGGGGGGGGGGGGGGGTATGTACGCTTTTGTTGTCTTTCTCTATATAAATAAAGATAAAAATATGGCTAGTGATTATGTCCCCCCACCTCCCCCACACTACTCCAGTTATCGTTGCTACGGGCCTTTATATATATATATATTTAAACAACCGTTTCAGTACAGTGTTATTCTAATGTTACTATAAAAGATCTTGGCGTCAGACGTTCTGAAATGTTAACATGCATAAAACAACAGCTACTGCTGATTCAGCACCACGACACGTCCGCAAGTTCAACTCCATAAATTAACGCCGACATTTCGATTGAGAAGTTTTCTTCAACAAGTGACGGGTGACAGCTAAGCTCCCTTCAAACAAAGACAGACAAGTCAAAAATGCATGATTAATTTATAGCTTACAGCTTTATTCACCTCCCAGCGATCAATACGTATTACGAATTGGGACATCACTTTGTCCGGATGCGGCACGGGTCTGACAGAGGCTAGAACAAGTGGCCCACGACGTCGTTAGAAGATTACCCATAAGACAATGTGCTACCATTTGAATTTTACATGATCGCCACTCAGCTGTCAATCATTGGCACATGTCAAACAGACATGCGCAGATTGATTGTAGCTATCGGCTATCAAACCTGGCTGGAATGAAGCGGTAGCGTATGTAATACCACGAAGAACTGTTATGCAATGTTGTATCCATATATACATATAAATAATGTAATAAATTTTTGTAAAAATATGCATAAATAAACCAGAATATAATCTACCTCCCAAAAGTAGAATATAGAAACGTTCAACAGAATAGGAACGTCTGAGGGAGAGAGAGGGAGAAACAGACAGAGATACATACAGAGAAACACACACACATACACACACAGAGGGTGAAAGAGAGAAAAATAGAGGGAGAGACGCAGAGAGAGAGAGAGAGAGAGAGAGAGAGAGAGAGAGAGAGAGAGAGAGGCAGACAGACATACAGGCAGAGAGGGGGGAGGGAGGGGGGAAGATAGACATGTGAAGAGAGCGAGAGAAAAAGGCAGAGAGAGATACAGAGCGAGAGATTGACAGAGAGACAGACAGACCGGCAGAGACAGATAGGGAGACAGAAGTATAGAAACACCAAGTAATTGTTCACTAAATGCAATATAAACGTGACAACTAAAGCGACGCGAATATTAGTTTAGTTTTCTTCAACTTTAGTTAAAAGTATTCGGTCTGAATCCCGTTAGTTTGTGTGTGTTACAATGATCAATGTCCATTTTGACAGTCTAGATATACACATGTATATTGAAACATTCGCCTTTCTTTTATTGTTCAGTATATCTGTAGTTGAACAGTTCTATAACTGATGCTCTACGACTGATACACAACAAGAAGTGGACAGAAGAAATGACCAACGTTTTATAAACGTCTACAAGAGTCAACAAAATGAAGTTTGCAACAAAGTGAAGTCTACAATAAAATTAAGTCAACATACTGAAGGTAAGCAACGGAAAACACTATTTGTGTTTGTTTACTCGGGCCCAAATTGCCATAAATAAGTACATAAATAAATAAACAAAAGAAAGAAAGACGAAGAAAGATATTAACAATGCATTAGGCTGTTAAAATGCACACAACAAGTCTGAACAAAACCGTTAATACATGTATTTTGGAAATCGTATCCTTGCAAAATGTAGAGTCAAAAGGAGGTTTGACTAAGTCGTGAACACTTCCAAGAATCCACGAAAAAAACACACACAAGCAGCCCTACGTACAACCATGTTATTTCTGTTTGGACAGTGACGAATATAATATACAGAAATTATCCACGTAGAGAGATGCGATTTTCGTGGATTAATATATACAATAGATGTCGTTCCAAGCATTTAGAACACAATAGATATAGATTAAAATAGATATATAATACAATATATACATGTGTGTGTGTATATATATATAGAATACACAATCTATCGAACACAATAGATATCAAATACAACAGATATAATAACAATAGTTATCGAATACATTATATATCGAATACAATATATATAGAAAAATAAATACCGAATACAATAGATATCGAATACAACAGATATAATAACAATAGTTATCGAATACATTATATATATCGAATACAATATATATAGAAAAATAAATACCGAATACAATAGATATCGAATACAACAGATATAGAATACAATATATGTAGAATACAGGTGAAGATGCGAGAAGACTGCCGTGTACACACAAAAACGTAGCTGGTTCACTGTTATAATTATTGTTATCAATACAAACAAAACCAAATATATAGTTTTCTTCTGTGTGTGGATATTTTACAAACATTGCCCCTCACCCCTCTGTGATTTTTCCTAGACCAGCCCTTAACACAATTGTCATCTACGTTTTGTGTACCCCTTCTTGTTGTTTTCGTGTACCGTATGTTTTCGTGTAGCGTAATGTCACGAGGTGATCACCCTCAAATCATCGTTAACTTACAAACCCTAACCAACTCCGAGAAGCACGCCTAGTGGGCGGGTAAGCCAGTAATAAACATTAGGTGTAATTGTAGTGTAGGAATCATCAGTATTCGATTATGTTAATGAAAACATCTAAAATAACACACAATAGGTTTGTCGATGCCGGTCATATCTGCAATAAAGGGACGTACCCTAGTTTTTAAACACTAAGACATATGTTTTACTATTAGAGCCGTTTTTGATAACTGAAATCATACTTTACTTAGATGTTATTGCTTAGATTATCCATTTTCGTACATTCGAAGTGTTTTTGGTCATCCTGGTGTTTTTAATGTCACAAAATGCATTTATCATATTTTTAAAAACGCACGTGCGTCTGAGAAGTAACAGTTATGGAGTCGACTTTTAGGAATTTTTAGAGGGTATTTCACCATTTCAAAGTCACAGGTTCATGTTTCTCTCAATTGTAACTTTATCCAAATGTGTTACATGTTTGTAGATTAACTTAACGTAGTGTTAAGTTTCGCGGGTTGAAACTCGGGTCTATTCCTTCAATAGAACCAGAAATAACACACAACAACTAAAAAGAAAAGCTCGACACCACGCGCTTCACAATCGTTGTAACATACACGACAACTAAAAAGAAAAGCTCGACACCACGCGCTTCACAATCGTTGTAACAAACACGACAACTAAAAAGAAAAGCTCGACACCACGCGCTTCACAATCGTTGTAACATACACGACAACTAAAAAGAAAAGCTCGACACCACGCGCTTCACAATCGTTGTAACAAACACGACAACTAAAAAGAAAAGCTCGACACCACGCGCTTCACAATCGTTGTAACATACACGACAACTAAAAAAAAAAGCTCGACACCACGCGCTTCACAATCGTTGTAACATACACGACAACTCTAAAGGGTGGCAGTTTTTCCCTAAACAATTATCAATAAAACTATTTTCTAGCAATCATGATTTTAAATAATTGTAGCGGTCATGGTTTTAATTTGACATCTACGTGATTAGACACTGAAATCAAGCATTTATTTTCTTCTAGTAAACATCTCTAAACGTTATTCTGGTCTAAACATTCAAACGAACACAACTGTTAAAACGATTTGACTACATGAAAGTAGAACTACTTATGAAAATTATTAAAACGAGATGTAATGTGACATTAAAGTGAACTCACCTGTCCTATACTGAACCCTAACAGTCACGAGATTAACTTCAGAAATAACTTGTTTTAGATTGTTTTGAAGAAAATACGATATTTTCCTTTTCCTACTATTGTTTGTCTAATTCTGGTGAATTTTAGCGAATGGACATCAGTATTACTTTGCATTATTCCACATTTGAATTCAGTACAGAATTATGATTTTGAACGATTTTCCAATTTGAATGTTTCACATTTCAACGCCATAGAATTATGGCATTTGTAAATTAGGAATTGAAGATGATGTCTTGTTTCTAAATGTTGCAGTTTACCACGTGGCCTATATAGCCAAGTGTGTTACAACTAGCATGAATTTATTAAAACAACAAACAATAAAAACAACAAGTCACAAACATTAAAATTTACTATTTATTTTTCTTCATTCTTATAAAAGAATTGACAAATTAAACTTGAAGAGACAACATCATCCAAAATGTATACATGTACATAATATAACTCGGTCTATTCATGGATTTTTTGTTTGTTTGTTTTGTTGAGTTTGTTTTTGTTGTTTTTTGTTTTGGTTTGGGGGTTTTGTGGGGGTTTTGCAGTATAAAATATTTTCGGTCCTTAACTTATACATTACGTGTAACATTGTTGCGAAAACAAAAGCAAATTTAACGTGTTTCTGATCACCTCGGTGTTTCTTGTAGGTCAAAATTAATTTTATACAAAACGAAAAATAAAGTGAGATGGTATACTGTTACCTTAATTTGTTAATCAAACGAATGTCGAACTCGTCCATTATTGAATCGAATTAACATTTCCCCTCGCTCTATCTTATTTTTTCATTGTTTATACCACAAAAGTATACTTTAACTTGTGATAGACAGGCGAAAAAAGATAGCAGTGAAAACACAACACACGCAGTCAGATCACCAACATATTCACATCTACAGCCTTTGCAAATAAATATATATGTTTCTTAACAATAAAACAATTTCTAAATGTATTTACTGTGGCGGTTTTATATATATATATATATTTATTTATTTATTATTATCTTTGTTAATAACATAAAAATTAAAGGACGTTATTGCTCACCTAGACGAAAACAAAGACATTTTGGTTTAACGACACCTCAGCACATTTTAAAGTACAGCTCTTTGGTATCTAACCTATGATTATTTCGACAACTGGTCAACAGAGTAAGAGAGAAACATGTACTGCCGCCACATAGGTTACCCCTACCGAATAGCAGCAAGGGATATTTTATATGGACTTTCCTAGACAACACATATGACGGCTGGGACGAGGTTGGTCGATCTGATGTTTATTTAATGTACACAATCAATTGCCGATGTGCATCTTTGTGTTGGAGTGTTGTTGCATACTCACTTATTCATTAATTATAATAACTCTAATATCTTTGTTTATCTAGAATAACTAATATTTTCATTTATCTAGAATAACTATAAAAAATGTTTTTATCTAGAACATCTTTATCTTTGTTTATCTAGAAAAACTATAATATATTTGTTTATGTCGAATAAATATAATATCTTTGTTTATCTAGGATACCTCCAACAACTCTAATAGCTGTGTTTATCTAGAAAAAGTAATAACTTTGTTTATCTATAATATTATAAAACTTATAAACTGTATAACTTAAAGCAATAAAGAACTGGAACCTAAACTAGAATAACTCTAATATATATTCTTTATTCTAGATAAAGAAATATATTACAGTTATTCTAGATAAAGACAAATATTACAGTTATTCTAGATAAAGAAATATATTACAGTTATTCTAGATAAATAAAAATATTAGAGTTATTCTAATAAAAGAACTATATTAGAAAGTGTTGTTTCGTTCATGATATATTCTCTTTTCCCTGATAATATAACAAACATTTCGTGTTTTAAATACTTCTTCCTCATTGTCTGGTTAGTTAGTTAGTTAGTTAGTCCCAAACGACATACTTTTATATTAGAAAGTGTTGTTTCGTTCATGATATATTCTCTTTTCCCTGATAATAGAACAAACATTTCGTGTTTTAAATACTTCTTCCTCATTGTCTGGTTAGTTAGTTAGTTAGTCCCAAACGACATACTTGTATATTAGAAAGTGTTGTTTCGTTCATGATATATTCTCTTTTCCCTGATAATAGAACAAACATTTCGTGTTTTAAATACTTCTTCCTCATTGTCTGGTTAGTTAGTTAGTTAGTTAGTCCCAAACGACATACTTTTATATTAGAAAGTGTTGTTTCGTTCATGATATATTCTCTTTTCCCTGATAATAGAACAAACATTTCGTGTTTTAAATACTTCTTCCTCATTGTCTGGTTAGTTAGTTAGTTAGTCCCAAACGACATACTTGTATATTAGAAAGTGTTGTTTCGTTCATGATATATTCTCTTTTCCCTGATAATAGAACAAACATTTCGTGTTTTAAATACTTCTTCCTCATTGTCTGGTTAGTTAGTTAGTTAGTCCCAAACGACATACTTGTATATTAGAAAGTGTTGTTTCGTTCATGATGTATTCTCTTTTCCCTGATAATAGAACAAACATTTCGTGTTTTAAATACTTCTTCCTCATTGTCTGGTTAGTTAGTTAGTTAGTCCCAAACGACATACTTATATATTAGAAAGTGTTGTTTCGTTCATGATATATTCTCTTTTCCCTGATAATAGAACAAACATTTCGTGTTTTAAATACTTCTTCCTCATTGTCTGGTTAGTTAGTTAGTTAGTCCCAAACGACATGTATATTAGAAAGTGTTGTTTCGTTCATGATATATTCTCTTTTCCCTGATAATAGAACAAACATTTCGTGTTTTAAATACTTCTTCCTCATTGTCTGGTTAGTTAGTTAGTCCCAAACGACATACTTGTATATTAGAAAGTGTTGTTTCGTTCATGATATATTCTCTTTTCCCTAATAATAGAACAAACATTTCGTGTTTTAAATACTTCTTCCTCATTGTCTGGTTAGTTAGTTAGTTAGTCCCAAACGACATACTTGTATATTTTTTAATGAAATACTTTTTGAAAACGTTTATTTGGCATGACCCCAACACGCGTATCAACTGCAGACGGTGTTTCCAAGAAGATAAGACTCTTAATTGAATAAAAAGAACGCGTTTAACTTTGTAAAAACAAAACCGAATTCCACTGGAGAATTTTAGGTTTATCAGTTAATCACTTTACTCCGCTAAACAACTAACACTATATACATACACCTCGTCAGTTAGCAACACAGGCATTCTTGGTGGAGTTTATTTTTGATAAAACTCTTTACAGTGTAAATATACTGCAAATATACTCGTAGTATAATATCATCATCGCTGTCATCGTTGTCGTCGTTATTACCAACACCACTATTATCACTATTATTATCATCATCCTCTTATCATCATCATCATCGTCGTCATCATCATCATAGTTGTCATTGGTTTCATCACCATTATCATCATTATCATCATCATCTCCACCTTCTTCATCACCATCACAATAATCGTCATCATCATCATAATCATAATAATCGTCGTCATCATCGTCATAATCATAATAATCGTCGTCATCATCGTCATAATCATAATAATCGTCGTCATCATCGTCATAATCATAATAATCGTCGTCATCACCGTCATCACCATCATCAGCATCGTAATTATCGTCAACATCATAGCCATCATTATCATTGTCGTCATCATCATCATCATCACCATTATAATCATCATCTTCATCATTATAATCACCATCATTATCATCGTGGTCGTCATCATCGTCATATCCATCATAATCGTCGTCGTCATCGTCGTCGTCATTATCATTATTACTATCATCGTAATAATAATAATCAAAATGGCCGCTATTTACATCAGCTGCGTCATCATTTTCATTTCCCTTAATATTAAATGACTGTGGAAAACAAGATACATTTGTACATATATATATACATGTATATATATATATATTTGTTTAGAATCTCACATTCAGTGGGTATTCGACAGAGAAATACCCCACAAAATAATAAACAGCAGGCCCTCGAGGTTCCCTCTGACTCCACCCTTACCCAACCCAGAATTCATCACTGCACCTTAACCGTTATCTTGCATACCCGAATGATCAGCCAGGACCCCACCCATCTTCCTCCCTTGTTATATTTCAACCCCACCCATTTTCATCCCTTGCCATAATTCAACCACACCTATCTTCATCCCTTGCCATAATTCAACCCCACCCATCTTCATCCCTTGTCATAATTCAACCCCACCTATCTTCATCCCTTGCCATAATTCAACCACACCCATCTTCATCTCTTGCCATAATTCAACCCCACCCATCTTCCTCCGTTGTCATAATTCAACCCCACCCATCATCCTCCCTTGTCATAATTCATGCCCACCCATCATCCTCCCTTGTCATAATTCAACCCCACCCATCATCCTCCCTTGTCATAATTCATGCCCACCCAGGGAACCAGTTTTATTCCAGTTAGCATTCCACTTAGTATTTAACAATTGCCAGACTCTGGACCCCTCCAGGTCCGCACCTGGGTTGAAAGGAAGAGTCGCAGGGGGTGGTCCGAACCCAATGACCGCCGCCACGTACACCCGACCGACCCCAGCGGACAAATTGCCGGTTATTGATACACAAAAACAAATATTGGTATTTAATTTCATACCGCCGCTCATCGCTAATAGCAATATAACTTTACTCGTGTATTGACATATCGGAGTAATCTTATTATACACGCAAATTATGTTTTTATTAATTATATTTAAGAAAATTCTACCTGTGTTTAGTCTGTCGTAATAATAGGTTTTGCGTACAGCGCGGGATATTTAAGGGGCGTACTTGACCTAATCCTAGAACCATTTAAACTGATCGTGTCGGCAACCACGACGGCGTCAGCGGGTACGGGGTGATCAATCGCTAATCGCGGCTTTTCAGTGCAGAATTAATCTAATTGCAACACAGCAAACCAAATTATAAACAGACTTATTAACATCACAAAAGCTGGAATCCTCTTCGATTAAGATACTCGCGGTCTTCCCATTTGTGTTTTTAAATGGCAGTTATTAACTTAACATTCGCATTAAATAATATATTTTAAACACACAAACAATAAATGGATGAAAGAAAGAAAGAAATGCTTTCTTTAACGAGCACTCAACACTTTTAATTACGATTATATAGCGTCGGACATATATGGTTAAAGACAACAGATAACAAGAGATGAAACCCGTTAAATTAGTTTCCTTAAGCAAATTTTATAAATAGATATATAAATAAACCACAAAGTACAAGAATGTTAAATTTGATTATCTTAAAAATCGAGAGACAAACAGACAGACATATTGGTAAATAGATAGATAGATAGATAAATAGATAGACAGACAGACAGACAGACAGACAGATACATACATACATACATACATACATACATACATACATACATACATACAAAGATAGATACATAGACAGACATACAGATATATAGGCATATAATGAGATATTTAGAAGTTTAGAATGTTGACCACATAAGCACATGTCCTACACACCCCACACCTTTATGAATATAGACAATTCGGATTTTAGGTGTTTAGCATTGTAACTGTGACATTATTCGTGTACAATACAAGAGAAGAAACCCACACAAGACGCTGCGCCGAGTGCAGTGATCACTATAAATGTTTTAAAGAGACTTTAATCGGATTTCTGCTAGAGTAACACGTTTCTCACTATTTGCCTTTTAAAACACCTAAAAATAGCATTTTGAGTAGATTTTCCTGTTTAGAATATCAGTGTATGTTTAGACAATGTCTTTCTTGCTACCCTAATGCACGTACCGCCTGGTAATTTCGTACAGGTACGAAAACAAATACTGGGAAGTAAAATGAAATTGAACTTAGGTACAGATATTACGACGAACAGAAATACGTTGTATATACAGACACTAATATTTTGAACAAGAAATATATTTAATGTGTAATTTGTGTTGCTACAAAGGATCGACTAATGAAAAACATTCCAAGTGAGGTTAGTCTCTTAACAGGTGACGTCACACAACACATCTTACAAATGATTGGTCGAAACGCAGCGTGCATTATCTCTCTTCAATGGGAAAAACACAAAATAATGCATCAAACTCGCTTATATCCAGATCTGATAACCAAGAACGAGCAGGCACGTGACCTGCACGCGCCATTAGAAGTTACATGGCGGTTAATCGACATGTGACAATATATCTAGGGAATTACAGGGGGGCGCGCGCTGGCTCTCGCCACGCACCTGGTGATTGGCTGACGGTAACGGAGAAGGACATTACGACAGTTGGCGGTCTCGTTATTAACCTGTTACACGGAGTGAGCCGAGAGGTACCAACCAGGCGGTTACGTGAACAGAACCGGGGGACGGAGCGGTTTAAATAGACTGGACGGGTCGCGACGCCAGGGGGCGCTAGGTTGCAGATGTCAGGAGACGAGTCCCGCGAGGCTGTGATTATTGGGAAGACCTGATGATATTATCGTTATGGTCACCCCTTTGTTTGTTTGTTTCTTCTTTTCTTTTTAAAAAAAATTACATATACAGTAAAAATTAATGAAAAAATAACCAAATATGGCAGTTGCCAATATGATAATGCACCTTTATTAGTTTATCTATTTTTAGTAATTGTGGGTGGATAGATGAATAGATGGATGGTGAAACAAGAGGAGCGGGAAAAGGAGAGCGGAAAGAGAGGGCCTGAAATGGGAGGGGGGGGGGGGGGAAGAGAAGAGTGGAGGGAGATGAGATAGTATTGCTAACAGCATAACATAACAAGAAACAAAGGGGTCGACCTTGACATTGCCAATGATCTGGGGTATAAAACAGGCACGGCGGAAGCAAGTAGACAATGACGGGAGTGTGTGGGCTGACTGAGATCGAGGGCGCAAAGCAAACTTTATAGGGGGTTAGGGGGTATGCTCCTCCGTAAAATTTTGAAAACTAGATGTCTTGAAAATCAATTTTCTATACTCTACAAGTACAATGCTTGTCTGTCTTAAGATTAACTACCAATTTCCTGTTAAATGTTAATTGAAAACATAATAATAAATTGTACTTATGCTGTCATTTAGCTTAAACAATGGTCTCCCAGAGAATCCTTTGTTTTTAAAAAACGGAGGTGTGTGTGGGTAATAAAAATACTTTCCAAAACACCAAACAAAAAACAACAAAAACAACCAACCAACCAACATTAGCAGCACTTATATAGGCTCTGCCTGTTGTGCAATCCTTTTGATTATTTTTTTATCAATAAAATATCTCAAAACAAAACAAAACCAACCAACCAACCAACAACCTACGCTATGTATGTTTATCTGTAATACAAATGAAGTAGAAGATGAGTACCATTTCATTCTACAATGTCCAAGATACACTGATATAAGAACACAATTTATAAAACAATATTATTATAAACGTCCAAGTGTTTTCAAGCTTATACAACTTTTAAGAACTGACAATAATAAAGATCTTAATAACCTTGGGAAATATTTACAACGGGCAAATAAGGTAAGAAATGAACTAGTGGAATAAAGACGTAATTCTAATAGTGATGTACAATGTAGTGCATCATACATGTGTATCTCGGTAGCGCCTCAAGTGTTTAACAGTTTCTCTTATGTAATAACGACCTATATCTTTATGTGATATAAGTCAGCAGTACTGTGATACTTTGTATTATATATGTCTATAATGTTAAATCACTCTCCACCATTATCCTGTACATTATTGTGTACATATCTGTATAATATATGCTATATTGTTTGTATGATGCTGATGAGTTGTAAAACTTAAGGCAATAAAAGGAACTTGATCTGTTAAACCAGTCTACAGCCAGTTATTTGCCGTCAAGAAATTGTGAGAAGACATTGTGTGCGAAACACGTAGACCTACATTGTACTTGATAACTGACGGCACACGTTTAACCTAACGGACACCCTTTAAAGATTTTCAGTGAAATTAATCTATTTTTAATAGTAAATCAAATTTGCTTTGGTTGTAATTATTTATGAACCTGCAGTTTATTTACATTTCAAAGAGACAATTCATAAATATTTCAAGTATGATAAAGCACCTTGAATGTAATATTTCAGCTTTAGATGTAAAAATAAGAGAACCAAATATACTGATACAAATTTGTCTTAAAACCCAGATGCAAGTGCTTAATAATTAAATTATTTAACTTTCATAATAAGATGTAGTTACTTTAAAACTGTTTCATGTATTTTGTAACTGAAAATAATTAAATGGTTTCAAAATATGTAAATATATGTTTGATGTGAACTATTATTTGTTAGAGTATAATGAATCTGGCTGTTATTGAACCATGCGTTATCAATTCATGCATGTTGAGTTTAAAAGTATTTTTCAACACAACTATTAAGGTTTACATAACATAAGATTATACTTTATCGTTTTAATTTATTGCGGTGATTTAATACATGAAAGATATTTACTATTCAAACTATCACTTTAGTCGACTAAAATAACACAATTGCCACTAACGTTTACTGCGTTTGATAAAATATTAATTCTTGTGGTGGTTTTAGTTTGTAGATACCTGGTTGTCGACTTTATTCTCATTTTTTCTTTCATTCTTGCTTATTGGTTTTTCTTTCACTTCTTATCTATCTTTCTATCTTTTTTTCTTCAAACAATATTAATTATTATTCTAGCAATATTGTTTTAGGGGTCCGTTCAAATTATCGGCATTTTTATAAGCGTTCAAAACGTATTCTTTTTCTATACACCCCACCCTCTTCAATAAAGAAGTACACATTGTTTTTATTATTAATATTAATATTATTATTATTATTATTAGTAATAGTAGTAGTAGTAGTAGTAGTAGTAGTAGTAGTAGTAGTAGTAGTAGTAGTAGGCCTATTATTATTATTATTATTATTATTATTATTATTAAAACACGCAATTCCAATTCCGCATACTTTTATTGTTGTATATATTTTTTTAAAGTAATAATTTACGTGTTGGCATAAATGATTAAAACGCAATTAGCTACCGACAAATGCGCACCACTAAAACTTATAACAAATTATGTTTAAGATGGTATTTCCTCCTATCATTGGCAAAACTTAGGCGGATGGCTAACTTCCCAGTGAGTGATGAGTCGCGTCACATCTATTGAAGCGAGAGAGCTCATTGGTCGATACGGCTTCTCTGGGAAACCTTTATTGTATTAGTCCACGAGACAGGCCCCCAATTCAGCGAGCAGCCAATGAGCCCTCCCGACACAGACAACACACGTCGGTCGTCATGGTGTTTGGGGTGACGTCTGGCTTCCTGGAAGGCGATTACGAGTGATAACAACATCTATCTTTTACATTTATCTCGCTTATTGCCGATATTGTCACACACACTCACACCACCAGCTCATATTGCAGAATTCATAGGCGACAGTCATAAAGATAATGTGAATTTACATATTTTACCTTATCTAAACATTTTAACTTACAAGTTATATAGTTATATTAGGACGGATCTAAAATTTAACTAACTTGAAGAGGGTAGCGTGCTATGATTTTAATTTTTCGGTATTCGAAATGACGCTCTTTTTCCTACCAGAAAAAATAATAATATTGTTTTCTAACAAAACGGAATCCATGCCCGTATATGTTGGTACTATTTGTATTAATTATATGTATTAGGGTCTATATTCAACATATAATATATAGAGTGGTTGTTTAAAAATGTGGATTAGACTTTAAATAAAGTAAATTACTACGTTGTAATAGAAGATACAAAATACCATAATAGTCACGTGGTTTACATGGTAATTAAAAAACTGGCGCGATGTAGCATTAATTAATGCATTGTCTTTAGCGCCTGAAATTAAAAAGCAAGATGGCGGCTTGTTCCGGTATGCAGTGACCTCACACACACGTCTGGTTAGTTTATACCTTTCTTTGGCATTTCACAGATTTATCGGATGAGCGCTTCTCTTATTTATCTTCCCTTCATGTCGTCTCAAATAAAAATTTCCAATACTCTTAATCGATTTTTGAACAATTACTTTGTCGGCGAGCCTTTGTTGTGCTGCGTGGTCCGGCTCGATGTGTCTTGTATTTGTTGACAAAGCTCAGAAAAGCTGATTAAAATGACCAGGAATTTCTTGGAGGAATTTGGATATTTCGAGATATTTCCAGAATACAAATTAGTCGTGAAGCTGGGGCTAAAAGCCGGACCGGTGTGTGTCTAGACATTAAAGAGATATCACAGTTCCAGAAACACACTCGGTGTAGGACAATTAACGAATTAACCTTTTTATTGTTAAACGTTCATTATTATATTTACAAGTGCCATATATCGCATTTTTAAAAACAAAAACACAAATTTATTCGTGAAAAATAAATAAAATCAATCTACCTAACGCATAATCTTCGCATATCTTTATATACAAGTAACTTAAACATATGACGATTGGAGGGAACAGTGGCTTCCTAAAAACGTATGATGTATCTATGAAAACAAACAGCCAGTTCTTCCCCCGCAGACGATAAATATAGTACACAGGAAGTGTGATGTGTCGCGGTCTAAATACTTCTCAATATGTTTCAACTTGCTAGTATAAGGATTTATTTAGTCAGAGGCGGATCTAAGGGGGGGGGGGGGGGGGGGTGGTGGTGGCAGGGGCCTAAATTTTGCGACAGTTATAATTTTATTATATATTAATTATCTTTTTTTTTTTACGATCCCCTCCAAACCTCCCCCAAAGTTCCATTGGCATTCCGCTTCATGTCATTGCCCCCCCCCCCCCCCCAAATGGATTTTCTGGACCCGCCACTGTTAGTTGTAATTTTCTAATGGAAATGTTGTTCAACGAATAATATTTACATTTTAAAACAAAGTTAGAAAGTTATGCAAATTGAAATTCTAAATTTGGAGTCGTTGCTTTTTGATAAATAGAGATAATTATACGAGCCTGTGTATCGTACTGATTTTACAAAACGAGTGTCAAGATTATTGTATTGGCCGAGCGAGAGCGAAGGTAATATATGAATCCTGACACGAGTTTCGTAAAATCAAGTACGATTCACACGCGAGTGTAATAATGTCTTTATTATTCACATTATCTATAAGATATTTTTTTAATGAATAATAAGGACCATGTCAGAATGTTTCGAACGAAACTAGAAGGAAACACGAATTGACGTCATTTTGGTAAACGATCACACCGAGATACTTCCAAAAATGACGTCATTCGCTGTGCACGTGACATCATTATGACACATATATGTGTCATACTGGTTATATTTCCATGAATATCTTGAAGTATGTAAATAATAAACTATTTTCTTACACACCCGTTGGAGAGAACACCATACGTTATTTTTGATAACACATGGGTAATTTACACATGTACGCGTGTTAACAATTGGAAGATACACGATTGGCTGCTCCTAGGTGATGACCAAGCCTGGTGCTTATAAAACGTTTAGAGTCTAGACTCGAGACTCTAACAGAGACTGAGACACTAATGTCATGACAACGCCATCCAAATTGCATGCGTGTGACGTCATTAGAGATTGAGTCTGGACTCTAAAAGTTTTATAAGCACGGGCCCAGGTCGCCAGTGCCAAGCATGCAATGAAAAACAACACGGTGGAAATAGATTACACTGTAACGCGTAAGTTGGCTACAAGTGCAACGGCTGTGAATAAATTTTATTCGAAAAAGATGTTAAATGTGCTTAAAACCTGGTTTTTGAGGATATGTAAGAAATAGAATCAATAACACATTCGTGCCCGTTACATACCATTTATTTCACAACTCGTTTAAAAACGTATCCAAAAACATTACTACACCATCGTCTTATACATGGCCGGGATATTTTGTTGTACACCTGCCCTTACATTACTACACTATCGTCTTATATATGGCCCGGATATTTTGTAGTACACCTGCCCTTACATTACTACACCGTCGTCTTATATATGGCCGGGATATTTTGTTGTACACCTGCCCTTACATTACTAAACCATCGTCTTATATATGGCCGGGATATTTTGTTGTACACCTGCCCTTACATTACTACACCGTCGTCTTATATATGACCGGGATATTTTGTTGTATACCTGCCCTTACATTACTACACCGTCGTCTTATATATGGCCGGGATATTTTGTTGTACACCTGCCCTTACATTACTACACCGTCGTCTTATATATGGCCGGGATATTTTGTTTTACACCTGCCCTTACATTACTACAATATAGTCTTATATATGACCGGGATATTTTGTTGTATCCCTGCCCTTACATTACTACACCGTCGTCTTATATATGGCCGGGATATTTTGGTTTACACCTGCCCTTACATTACTACACCATCGTCTTATATATGGCCGGGATATTTTGTTGTATACCTGCCCTTACATTACTACACTATCGTCTTATATATGGCCGGGATATTTTGTTGTATACCTGCCCTTACATTACTACACCGTCGTCTTATATATGGCCGGGATATTTTGGTTTATACCTGCCCTTACATTACTACACCGTCGTCTTATATATGGCCTGGATATTTTGTTGTACACCTGCCCTTACATTACTACACTATCGTCTTATATATGGCCGGGATATTTTGTTGTATACTTGCCATTACATTACTACACCGTCGTCTTATATATGGCCGGGATATTTTGTTGTACACCTGCCCTTACATTACTACACCATCGTCTTATATATGGCCGGGATATTTTTTTGTATACCTGCCCTTACATTACTACACCGTCGTCTTATATATGTCCGGGATATTTTTTTGTATACCTGCCCTTACATTACTACACCATCGTCTTATATATGGCCGGGATATTTTGTTGTACACCTGCCCTTACATTACTACACCATCGTCTTATATATGGCCGGGATATTTTGTTGTACACCTGCCCTTACATTACTACACCGTCGTCTTATATATGGCCGGGATATTTTGTTGTACACCTGCCCTTACATTACTACACTATCGTCTTATATATGGCCGGGATATTTTGGTTTATACCTGCCCTTACATTACTACACCGTCGTCTTATATATGGCCGGGATATTTTGTTGTACACCTGCCCTTACATTACTACACCGTCGTCTTATATATGACCGGGATATTTTGTTGTACACCTGCCCTTACATTACTACACCGTCGTCTTATATATGGCCGGGATATTTTGTTGTACACCTGCCCTTACATTACTACACCGTCGTCTTATATATGGCCGGGATATTTTGTTGTACACCTGCCCTTACATTACTACACCGTCGTCTTATATATGGCCGGGATATTTTGTTGTACACCTGCCCTTACATTACTACACCGTCGTCTTATATATGGCCGGGATATTTTGTTGTACACCTGCCCTTACATTACTACACCGTCGTCTTATATATGGCCGGGATATTTTGTTGTACACCTGCCCTTACATTACTACACCGTCGTCTTATATATGGCCGGGATATTTTGTTGTACACCTGCCCTTACATTACTACACCGTCGTCTTATATATGGCCGGGATATTTTGTTGTACACCTGCCCTTACATTACTACACCGTCGTCTTATATATGGCCGGGATATTTTGTTGTACACCTGCCCTTACATTACTACACCGTCGTCTTATATATGGCCGGGATATTTTGTTGTACACCTGCCCTTACATTACTACACCGTCGTCTTATATATGGCCGGGATATTTTGTTGTACACCTGCCCTTACATTACTACACCGTCGTCTTATATATGACCGGGATATTTTGTTGTATACCTGCCCTTACATTACTACACCATCGTCTTATATATGGCCCGGATATTTTGTTGTACACCTGCCCTTACATTACTACACCATCGTCTTATATATGGCCGGGATATTTTGTTGTATACCTGCCCTTACATTACTACACCATCGTCTTATATATGGCCGGGATATTTTGGTTTACACCTGCCCTTACATTACTACACCATCGTCTTATATATGGCCGGGATATTTTGTTGTATACCTGCCCTTACATTACTACACCATCGTCTTATATATGGCCGGGATATTTTGGTTTTACACCTGCCCTTACATTACTACACCATCGTCTTATATATGGCCGGGATATTTTGTTGTACACCTGCCCTTACATTACTACACCATCGTCTTATATATGGCCGGGATATTTTGTTGTACACCTGCCCTTACATTACTACACTATCGTCTTATATATGGCCGGGATATTTTGTTGTACACCTGCCCTTACATTACTACACCATCGTCTTATATATGGCCGGGATATTTTGTTGTATACCTGCCCTTACATTACTACACCGTCGTCTTATATATGGCCGGGATATTTTGTTGTACACCTGCCCTTACATTACTACACCATCGTCTTATATATGGCCGGGATATTTTGTTGTACACCTGCCCTTACATTACTACACCGTCGTCTTATATATGACCGGGATATTTTGTTGTACACCTGCCCTTACATTACTACACCGTCGTCTTATATATGGCCGGGATATTTTGTTGTACACCTGCCCTTACATTACTACACTATCGTCTTATATATGGCCGGGATATTTTGTTGTACACCTGCCCTTACATTACTACACTATCGTCTTATATATGGCCGGGATATTTTGTTGTACACCTGCCCTTACATTACTACACCGTCGTCTTATATATGGCCGGGATATTTTTGTTGTACACCTGCCCTTACATTACTACACCGTCGTCTTATATATGGCCGGGATATTTTGTTGTATACCTGCCCTTACATTACTACACCATCGTCTTATATATGGCCGGGATATTTTGTTGTACACCTGCCCTTACATTACTACACCATCGTCTTATATATGGCCGGGATATTTTGTTGTATACCTGCCCTTACATTACTACACCATCGTCTTATATATGGCCGGGATATTTTGTTGTACACCTGCCCTTACATTACTACACCATCGTCTTATATATGGCCGGGATATTTTGTTGTACACCTGCCCTTACATTACTACACCGTCGTCTTATATATGGCCGGATATTTTGTTGTATACCTGCCCTTACATTACTACACCATCGTCTTATATATGGCCGGGATATTTTGTTGTACACCTGCCCTTACATTACTACACCATCGTCTTATATATGGCCGGGATATTTTGTTGTATACCTGCCCTTACATTACTACACCTTATATCGTCTTATATCGTCTTATATATGGCCGGGATATTTTGTTGTACACCTGCCCTTACATTACTACACCGTCGTCTTATATATGACCGTCGATATTTTATTTTGTTGTACACCTGCCCTTACATTACTACACTATCGTCTTATATATGGCCGGGATATTTTGTTGTACACCTGCCCTTACATTACTACACTATCGTCTTATATATGGCCGGGATATTTTGTTGTACACCTGCCCTTACATTACTACACCGTCGTCTTATATATGGCCGGGATATTTTGTTGTACACCTGCCCTTACATTACTACACCGTCGTCTTATATATGGCCGGGATATTTTGTTGTACACCTGCCCTTACATTACTACACCATCGTCTTATATATGGCCGGGATATTTTGTTGTACACCTGCCCTTACATTACTACACCATCGTCTTATATATGGCCGGGATATTTTGGTTTATACCTGCCCTTACATTACTACACCATCGTCTTATATATGGCCGGGATATTTTGGTTTACACCTGCCCTTACATTACTACACACCATCGTCTTATATATGGCCGGGATATTTTGTTGTATACCTGCCCTTACATTACTACACCATCGTCTTATATATGGCCGGGATATTTTGTTGTACACCTGCCCTTACATTACTACACCGTCGTCTTATATATGGCCGGGATATTTTGTTGTATACCTGCCCTTACATTACTACACCATCGTCTTATATATGGCCGGGATATTTTGTTGTACACCTGCCCTTACATTACTACACCTTATATATGGCCGGGATATTTCGTCTTATATATACACCGGGATATTTTGTTGTACACCTGCCCTTACATTACTACACCATCGTCTTATATATGGCCGGGATATTTTTGTCGTCTTATATATGGCCACCTGCCCTTACATTACTACACCATCGTCTTATATATGGCCGGGATATTTTGTTGTACACCTGCCCTTACATTACTACACCGTCGTCTTATATATGGCCGGGATATTTTGTTGTACACCTGCCCTTACATTACTACACCGTCGTCTTATATATGGCCGGGATATTTTGTTGTACACCTGCCCTTACATTACTACACCGTCGTCTTATATATGGCCGGGATATTTTGTTGTACACCTGCCCTTACATTACTACACCGTCGTCTTATATATGGCCGGGATATTTTGTTGTACACCTGCCCTTACATTACTACACCGTCGTCTTATATATGGCCGGGATATTTTGTTGTACACCTGCCCTTACATTACTACACCGTCGTCTTATATATGGCCGGGATATTTTGTACACCTGCCCTTACATTACTACACCGTCGTCTTATATATGGCCGGGATATTTTGTTGTACACCTGCCCTTACATTACTACACCGTCGTCTTATATATGGCCGGGATATTTTGTTGTACACCTGCCCTTACATTACTACACCGTCGTCTTATATATGGCCGGGATATCGTCTTATTTGGCCGGGATATTTTGTTGTACACCTGCCCTTACATTACTACACCGTCGTCTTATATATGGCCGGGATATTTTGTTGTACACCTGCCCTTACATTACTACACCGTCGTCTTATATATGGCCGGGATATTTTGTTGTACACCTGCCCTTACATTACTACACCGTCGTCTTATATATGGCCGGGATATTTTGTTGTATACCTGCCCTTACATTACTACACCGGGATATTTTGTTGTATCGTCTTATATACAGGCCGGGATATTTTGTTGTACACCTGCCCTTACATTACTACACCATCGTCTTATATATGGCCGGGATATTTTGGTCTTATACCTGCCCTTACATTACTACACCATCGTCTTATATATGGCCGGGATATTTTGTTGTACACCTGCCCTTACATTACTACACCATCGTCTTATATATGGCCGGGATATTTTGTTGTATACCTGCCCTTACATTACTACACCATCGTCTTATATATGGCCGGGATATTTTGTTGTACACCTGCCCTTACATTACTACACCATCGTCTTATATATGGCCGGGATATTTTGTTGTACACCTGCCCTTACATTACTACACCATCGTCTTATATATGGCCGGGATATTTTGTTGTACACCTGCCCTTACATTACTACACTATCGTCTTATATATGGCCGGGATATTTTGTTGTACACCTGCCCTTACATTACTACACCATCGTCTTATATATGGCCGGAATATTTTGGTTTATACCTGTCCTTACATTACTACACCGTCGTCTTATATATGGCCGCGATATTTTGTTGTACACCTGCCGTCGTCTTATATATGGCCGGGATATTTTGTTGTACACCTGCCCTTACATTACTACACCATCGTCTTATATATGGCCGGGATATTTTGTTGTACACCTGCCCTTACATTACTACACCGTCGTCTTATATATGGCCGGGATATTTTGTTGTACACCTGCCCTTACATTACTACACCGTCGTCTTATATATGGCCGGGATATTTTGTTGTACACCTGCCCTTACATTACTACACCATCGTCTTATATATGGCCGGGATATTTTGTTGTACACCTGCCCTTACATTACTACACCGTCGTCTTATATATGGCCGGGATATTTTGTTGTATACCTGCCCTTACATTACTACACCATCGTCTTATATATGGCCGGGATATTTTGTTGTACACCTGCCCTTACATTACTACACCATCGTCTTATATATGGCCGGGATATTTTGTTGTACACCTGCCCTTACATTACTACACCATCGTCTTATATTATACCTGCCCTTACATTACTACACCATCGTCTTATATATGGCCGGGATATTTTGGTTTACTACACCTGCCCTTACATTACTACACCATCGTCTTATATATGGCCGGGATATTTTTTGTTGTATACCTGCCCTTACATTACTACACCATCGTCTTATATATGGCCGGGATATTTTGTTGTACACCTGCCCTTACATTACTACACCGTCGTCTTATATATGGCCGGGATATTTTGTTGTACACCTGCCCTTACATTACTACACCGTCGTCTTATATATGGCCGGGATATTTTGTTGTACACCTGCCCTTACATTACTACACCGTCGTCTTATATATGGCCGGGATATTTTGTTGTATACCTGCCCTTACATTACTACACCATCGTCTTATATATGGCCGGGATATTTTGTTGTACACCTGCCCTTACATTACTACACCATCGTCTTATATATGGCCGGGATATTTTGTTGTACACCTGCCCTTACATTACTACACCATCGTCTTATATATGGCCGGGATATTTTGTTTTACACCTGCCCTTACATTACTACACCATCGTCTTATATATGGCCGGGATATTTTGTTGTACACCTGCCCTTACATTACTACACCATCGTCTTATATATGGCCGGGATATTTTGTTGTATACCTGCCCTTACATTACTACACCATCGTCTTATATATGGCCGGGATATTTTGTTTTACACCTGCCCTTACATTACTACACCGTCGTCTTATATATGGCCGGGATATTTTGTTGTACACCTGCCCTTACATTACTACACCGTCGTCTTATATATGGCCGGGATATTTTGTTGTACACCTGCCCTTACATTACTACACCGTCGTCTTATATATGACCGGGATATTTTGTTGTATACCTGCCCTTACATTACTACACCATCGTCTTATATAAGGCCCGGATATTTTGTTGTACACCTGCCCTTACATTACTACACCATCGTCTTATATATGGCCGGGATATTTTGGTTTATACCTGCCCTTACATTACTACACCATCGTCTTATATATGGCCGGGATATTTTGGTTTACACCTGCCCTTACATTACTACACCATCGTCTTATATATGGCCGGGATATTTTGTTGTATACCTGCCCTTACATTACTACACCATCGTCTTATATATAGCCGGGATATTTTGGTTTACACCTGCCCTTGCATTACTACACCATCGTCTTATATATGGCCGGGATATTTTGTTGTACACCTGCCCTTACATTACTACACCATCGTCTTATATATGGCCGGGATATTTTGTTGTACACCTGCCCTTACATTACTACACTATCGTCTTATATATGGCCGGGATATTTTGTTGTACACCTGCCCTTACATTACTACACCATCGTCTTATATATGGCCGGAATATTTTACACCGTCGTCTTATATATGGCCGGAATATTTTGGTTTATACCTGTCCTTACATTACTACACCGTCGTCTTATATATGGCCGCGATATTTTGTTGTACACCTGCCCTTACATTACTACACCATCGTCTTATATATGGCCGGGATATTTTGTTGTACATCTGCCCTTACATTACTACACCGTCGTCTTATATATGACCGGGATATTTTGTTGTACACCTGCCCTTACATTACTACACCGTCGTCTTATATATGGCCGGGATATTTTGTTGTACACCTGCCCTTACATTACTACACTATCGTCTTATATATGGCCGGGATATTTTTGTTGTACACCTGCCCTTACATTACTACACCGTCGTCTTATATATGACCGAGATATTTTGTTGTATACCTGCCCTTACATTACTACACCATCGTCTTATATAAGGCCCGGATATTTTGTTGTACACCTGCCCTTACATTACTACACCATCGTCTTATATATGGCCGGGATATTTTGGTTTATACCTGCCCTTACATTACTACACCATCGTCTTATATATGGCCGGGATATTTTGGTTTACACCTGCCCTTACATTACTACACCATCGTCTTATATATGGCCGGGATATTTTGTTGTATACCTGCCCTTACATTACTACACCATCGTCTTATATATAGCCGGGATATTTTGTTTTACACCTGCCCTTACATTACTACACCATCGTCTTATATATGGCCGGGATATTTTGTTGTACACCTGCCCTTACATTACTACACCATCGTCTTATATATGAGCGGGATATTTTGTTGTACACCTGCCCTTACATTACTACACCATCGTCTTATATATGGCCGGGATATTTTGGTTTATACCTGCCCTTACATTACTACACCATCGTCTTATATATGACCGGGATATTTTGTTGTACACCTGCCCTTACATTACTACACTATCGTCTTATATATGGCCGGGATATTTTGTTGTACACCTGCCCTTACATTACTACACTATCGTCTTATATATGACCGGGATATTTTGTTGTACACCTGCCCTTACATTACTACACTATCGTCTTATATATAGCCGGGATATTTTTTTTTATCTTTTATTTCAAAGTGTACATTTGAAACAGTTTGTAAAATTTATTATTGGAATTGAAATTAATGTGTGGTTTTGTGTGTTTGTGTGTGTGTGTGTCTGTCTGTCTGTCTGTCTGTCTGTGTGTGTGTGTGTGTGTGTGTGTGTCTGTCTGTCTCTTTGTCTGTGGGTGTGTCTGTGTGTGTGTGTCTGTCTGTCTGTGTGTGTGTGTGTGTGTGTGTGTCTGTCTGTCTATGTGTGTGTGTGTGTGTGTGTGTGTGTGTGTGTGTGTGTGTGTCTGTCTATGTGTGTGTGTGTGTGTGTGTGTGTGTGTGTGTGTCTGTGTGTGTGTCTGTCTATGTGTGTGTGTGTGTGTGTGTGTTATAAAAGCGGGAATGGTAAAGGTATTTGATCACTGAAGCTATATACAAAGTAAAAACACAAAGTTGGAAGTAAAATATTTTTTTGTTTGTTTGTTTTGTTTAACGACACAACTAGAGCACATTGACTATTGGATGTTAAACATATGGCAATTTTAACATATAGTCTATATTTTTGTATCAGCAGCAAGGGATCTTTTATATGCATATAGGATAGCACATGCCTTTGATATACTAGTCGTGGTGCACTGGCTGGAACGAGAAATAGTAATTTTAATTTCTACATATATGACAGGATGCAGTTTAAAACTGAGACGGATTTAAAACGAGGGTGTGACTACTCCAAGATACGAAGAAAGTAATTAATACAACAGACAGGGAGATACTAATATAGCATATATTCCAAACAACGTCATATCACCGAATACGAACGTTAATCTTTTAAACAAATAGACCAACATGTTGTTTTACGAAAGTTGAAACTGCCTTGTCGTTAAATTTGACATTTAATTAAAGTACATCGTTAATGAGGTCAGCATGTATTGTGCTTGTAATCAAAGAAAGCAAGTGTTTCCTCCCACCAGCCGCGGCACCTCGCTATGTTAGCTGACCCAGAACCAACTGCTCTATAGTGGAAATGCCACTGGTTCCTCTAAACCACTTTGTCATCATTTAACAGTACTTTCATACCACGTGCATCATTACATAGATGTTACCCTCCTTCTCTCCCTCCCCCTCTATCCATGCCCTCTTTCTCTCTTTCGCTCTGATTCTTTCTTTTTGAGACACTTTCTCTTTCACTCTCTCTGTTTTCACTCTCTCTGTCTGTGTGTGTGTCTCTCTCTCTGTTTCTGTTTTTGTCTCTGTCACTGTCAGTCTGTCTGTCTGTCTGTCCGTCGTCTCTCTCTCTGTCTCTCTCTCTCTCTCTCTCTCTCTCTCTCTCTCTCTCTCTCTCTCTCTCTCTCTCTCTCTCTCTCTCTCTCTCTCTCTCTCTCCCCCCTCCTTGTCTTCTTTTCTCTTTCCTCGCTATTTCGCTCTGTCTCCTCTATCTCTATCTCACTCCGTCCCTCGGTCTGTCTGTCTGTCTATCTGCCTCTCTGTCTGTATGTTTGTTTATCTATTTGTATCTCTCTGTATGTCTGTAAATCTATGTCTGTCCGTCTGTTTGGCTATCTCTGCCTGTCTGTATGTGTCTCCCTATGTGTCTGTGTATTCATCTCTCTGCATGTCTGTATGTGTCTCCCTATGTGTCTGTGTATTCATCTCTCTGCCTGTCTGTATGTGGCTCCCTATGTGTCTGTGTATTCATCTCTCTGCCTGTCTGTATGTGTCTCCCTATGTGTCTGTGTATTCATCTCTCTGCCTGTCTGTATGGGTCTCCCTATGTGTCTGTATATTCATCTCTCTGCCTGTCTGTATGGGTCTCCCTATGTGTCTGTGTATTCATCTCTCTGCCTGTCTGTATGGGTCTCCCTATGTGTCTGTGTATTCATCTCTCTGCCTGTCTGTATGGGTCTCCCTATGTGTTTGTGTATTCATCTCTTTGTATGTCTGTATGGGTCTCCCTATGTGTCTGTGTATTCATCTCTCTCTATGTCTGTATGGGTCTCCCTATGTGTCTGTGTATTCATCTCTCTCAAGGGGCGTAGCCCAGTGGTACACCACTCGCTTGATGCGCGATCGGTTTGGGATCGATCCCCGTTAGTGGGTCCATTGCGCTATTTCTCGCTCCAGCCCAGTGCAATGCGACTGGTACATCAAAGCCGTGGTATGTGCTATCCTGTCTATGGGATGGTGCATATAAAATATCCCTTGCTGCTAATCGAAAAGAGTAGCCCATGAAGTGGCGACAGCGGGTGTCCTCTCCCAATATCTGTGTAGTCTGACACCATATAACCGTGTGAGAGCGTCGTTAAATAAAACATTTCCTTCATCTCTCTCACTGTTATTTTAAAGACATATTAAAGACTCTTCTTGTACAGTTACGACTTGCATATCTATGGTTTCTGCGTATTTCTGCGTATTTCTGCGTATTTCACTATTAAAGACTCTTCTTGTACAGTTACGACTTGCATATCTATGATTTCTGCGTATTTCTGCGTATTTCTGCGTATTTCACTATTAAAGGCTCTTCTTGTATAGGTACGACTTGCATATCTATGATTTCTGCGTATTTCTGCGTATTTCACTATTAAAGACTCTTCTTGTACAGTTACGACTTGCATATCTATGATTTCTGCGTATTTCTGCGTATTTCACTATTAAAGACTCTTCTTGTACAGTTACGACTTGCATATCTATGGTTTCTACGTATTTCTGCGTATTTCACTATTAAAGACTCTTCTTGTACAGTTACGACTTGCATATCTATGAGTTCTGCGTATTTCTGCGTATTTCACTATTAAAGGCTCTTCTTGTATAGGTACGACTTGCATATCTATGAGTTCTGCGTATTTCTGCGTATTTCACTATTAAAGGCTCTTCTTGTACAGTTACGACTTGCATATCTATGATTTCTGCGTATTTCTGCGTATTTCTGCGTATTTCACTATTAAAGACTCTTCTTGTACAGTTACGACTTGCATATCTATGATTTCTGCGTATTTCTGCGTATTTCACTATTAAAGACTCTTCTAATACTAGACAGTGCCTTTATATTATATATAAACAAACGCACGTATCTCTGAGAAGTAACGGTTATGAAGACGAGCTCTAGTCTAGTTTGTAAGATATTTCCCCATTTCAACACCACACACTCTTGGTTCACTTTATCACAACTTTATCCAAATAACTTACAGCTTTGTAGAGTAACCATTTTCACTGGTTAAAATTAAGGTCTTCAACTTTAAACACAAATTGAGAACTCTGTTAATTGTACCACGACTGGTACATCAAAGGCCGTGGTATGTGCTATCCTGTCTATGGGATGGTGCATATAAAAAGATCCCTTGCTGCCAATCGAAAAGAGTAGCCCATGAAGTGGCGATAGCGGGTTTCCTCCTTCAATATCTGTGTGGTCCTTAACCATATGTCTGACGCCATATAACCGTAAATAAAATGTGTTGAGTGCGTCGTTAAATAAAACATTTCTTTCTTTCTTTCTGTTAATTGTGTGGAGTGGAGTTGTGCTATTTAACATCGCTAAACCTAATTACCATTCCAGTATCATGACCGTTATTATTTTGTAAGCAGGCTAGGGCGTCGTCTTCAATACGGCTTTAATGGCGCTTTTACATTAGTGTATAGCTGGCGACCTACATCGAGACATTTAAACATTACCATACTACTAGTACTAGTAGTGAACGGTGGCTGGACACTTACCACAGTCCGATAAAATGGTACGTAGCGGCCTAGGTCTATAAACCGTAACGCTACTATTACTACATCTGACTATAAATCTGAAGACAGACTAATAAAACATATTACATATGCTTTAAGTCTCATTATTATGGTTTTGTTTTTAAAAAATTACTTTTTGTTATTAGTTTTTACGGAGTATATTGTCAGCTTTTCTTGGAAAACATTTATTACCACCAGAAGCATTTTCTCATAATGTTGATGCAGAATGGACTATTTATGTTTGTGTATTAAATTATTAAAGTTTATGAGTGTATGTCTCCGTGACTACGTGTTGACAATCAAAAGCTCCAAGCTTCTTTCATCACTAAAGAACATTATAATTAAAATGTAATGGTTTCTACCACTCTCCCAACATACATCCGTATTTAAAAAAATATATAATAGGACATGCGCATATCTGTAAACTCTCTCTCTCTCTTTCTCTCTTTCACCCTCTCACAAACACACTCACATTCTGTCTCCAATTCTTTCTCACTATTTCTCTTTCTCTCTCTCTCTCTCTTTCTCTGTCTCTCTGTCTCTGTCTCTGTCTCTGTCTCTCTCTCTCTCTCTCTCTCTCTCTCTCTCTCTCTCTCTCTCTCTCTCTCTCTTTCACCCTCTCACAAACAAACTCACACTGTCTCTAATTCTTTCTCACTATTTCTCTTTCTTTCTCTGTCTCTGTCTCTCTCTCTGTCTCTCTCTGTCTCTCTCTGTCTCTCTGTCTCTCTCTCTCTCTCTCTCTCTCTCTCTCTCTCTCTCTCTCTCTCTTTCACCCTCTCACAAACACACTCACACTCTGTCTCTAATTCTATCTCACTATTTCTCTTTCTCTCTTTCTCTGTCTCTGTCTGTCTCTGTCTCTGTCTCTGTCTCTGTCTCTCTCTCTCTCTCTCTCTCTCTCTCTCTCTCTCTCTCTTTCACCCTCTCACAAACACACTCACACTCTGTCTCTAATTCTTTCTCACTATTTCTCTCTCTCTCTCTCTCTCTCTCTCTCTCTCTCTCTCTCTCTCTCTCTCTCTCTCTCTCTCTCTCTCTCTCTCTCTCTCTCTCTTTCACCCTCTCACAAACACACTCACACTCTGTCTCTAATTCTTTCTCACTATTTCTCTTTCTCTCTCAGTCTCTCAGTTCGGGATTTAGCGCTAATCTGAGCCACTTGGGTCGTAGCATCGAACCTTTTCGGCGGACCCATTGGGTTTCCCCGTCCCAGCTAGTGTCGTGCGACTGACATAGGCCTATTAAAGGTCGTGGTATGTGCTGTCCTGTCTGTTGGAAATTGCGTATTTGCTACTAATGGAAAAGTGTAGCTGGTTTCCTCTGAATTACCAAATGTTTCAATCCAAAAGCTAATGACTAATTAATCAACTGTTCTAGTGGTGGCGGTAAATAAACGAAACTTTAATAAATAAAAAAAGATTTTTTTTTTTATCTCCAACCACAACACCAAAGTAGATGACTTCTAAAGAAACTGCCCAGATTCGAGGACCTTAATCCTTTTGTTGATAGCAGAACGGCCAGTTTTATTTGTTTATGAAATTAAAAATATGTATGCCGTGACAAAACTGACACATCAAATTACCCCGTAAAAGTAATGATGTTGTTTGAATGACGTCACAGCGGATATTGACCAATGGAGAAAGCTGTGTTGGGGCTACTGGAAATTAATGTGTTGCCGTGAAATTGCGGTCTACATGTTGACATGACTTTATTTACAAGTCATTAAACACATTTACGATCTGGGAGTCAACACAAATATTTTATAAAACAAGTGTCATTTACTCGGCAATCGCAAATGGACGGACGGATCTGTTTCTGGCAGCATGCGATATATAAACATCCAACCGTCCGTCCTGCCAGTGAATAACTCAAACACGTGTAGGGTCATATAAAATGTACTCTTTTTTCTTTCTTTCTTTCTTTCTTTCATTATTCCTTGCTGTCCGGTTTTTTCGTTCTTCCTTTTTCTCTTTCTTTCTTTTTTCTTTCTTTCTTTATTTACGTTTACATATTTCTTTTGGATTGTCACTGGCTATTTAGTGATATATTTTCTTATTATACTGTCGTTTTTTAATTTGTGTGTATGTGGGGTTTTGGTTTTTTTTTTACATTTATTATATTTACGACTATAAATTATATTATTATATTTCTCTCGTTCTTAATATAAATTAAACTATCTTCTCTTTTTGCTCATATATGTGTCCATTTTAAATTAATATTTGCTTTTCCTCAACTTTTAAATATATATATTTTTAAATGTGTTAAAATTTTCAATTCGCAATTTGAAATACTATGTTTCTATTTAGTAACATTTTAAAACATTTTAAAACCGCAATCTCGCCTTCACACTCGAGTTTGTGAAACATTTTACAAATTCAAAATGAACTTGTGTGTTAATAAACTCGTGTGTTAATAAGCTCGTTTGTTAAATTCGTGTCGAAAGTGAAAATTGTGTTAATGAACTCGTGTTACTAAACTTGATAAACTCGTGTGTTAATAAACTTGTGTTAATAAACTCGTGTCTTAATAAACTCGCATGTTAAACTCGTGTGTTAAACTCAACACATTCGTGTATTAATAAAACCGTGTGTTAATTAACTTGTGTGTTAATAAGCTTGTGTGTTAATAAACTTAATAAACGCGTGTGTTAATAACCTCGCATGTTAAGAAACTGTGTTGATAAATTCGTCTGTTAAACAACTCGTGTGTTAGCAAACTTAATAAACTCGTGTGCTAATGAATGAGTGTGTTAATAAACTCGTGTGTTCATAAACTCGTATGCTAATAAACTCATATGTTAATAAACTGGTGTTTTAATAAACTCAATAAACTAGTGTGTTAATACATTCGTGTATTAACAAAAGCGCGTGTTAATAAACTCGTGTGTTAATAATAAAATTGCGTTAATAAACTCAATAAATTCATGAGTTAATAAACTCGTGTGTTAATGAATGTGTGTGTTAATAAAGTCAATAAACTAATGTGTTAATACATTCGTGTGTTAATATATTCGTGTATTAATAAAAGCGTGTGTTAATAAACTCGTGTGTTAATAATTTTTTGTGTTAATAAATTCACGAGTTAATAAACTTGTGTGTTAATAAACTCAATAAACTCGTATGTTAATATTTTTGTGTGTTAATAAACTCAATAAATTCACGAGTTAATAAACTTGTGTGTTAATAAACTCAATAAACTCGTATGTTAATATTTTTTTAGTGTTAATAAAGTCAATAAACTCGTGTGTTAATAAATTCGTATGTTAATAAACTCGCATATAAAATCCGTATGTTAATAAACTCAATACACTTGTGTGTTATAATAGAGTCGTGTGTTAATAAACTCGTATGTTGTCAGTGTCAACTACGTATATGCATGCCATAAGTTTGTGACCACCTTTAACAATACAAAGCTAAACTTATTATTTGTGACCACTGTAGACGTGATGTGCATTAATTAAAGAGACTGTCCGGGGATTGCAGCCCTTGTGACAAGTTTACGACTAAAATAGCATTTTAATAACTTAAAGTGCATACTGGGTATTAAGTATATTATTATCTTGTTTAGAATATCAGTGTCTGTATAAAGAAAGCGTTTTTCGTCGTCCTAATGTTTTAGTAGCCCAAACTGGAGTTTACCTGTCAGTCATTTCGACGTAGGAAAACATATTACGAACTTAATTGCAAAATGACTGCTACTAATATTAGCACACGACCACAACCACACACTTGATATACAGACACTGGTATTCTAAACAAGAACATGTATTTAATATGTAATTTTAGTAACCCAAACATCTCTGTTAATAGGAAACACCTTACAATGGCTGCAAACTCAGGACACTCCATTTAAATAAAATATTTTGTCAACCATTTTGACAATAACACCCTCAAGAAAGTTTAAAAACATATTTTCCACTATTTTGCGGACAGTTCGCTTAATAACAGGGAGTTCGGCAATGATACTTTATCACAAGTCATTAAAGCTGAGTTTGAATGTGACTTAAATGTGACTTAAATTGTACTTAAGTTTAAAAGGAAATCGAAAAATGGCGCGTCAACACACCCCCCCGCCCAAAAAAAAAGAGAAAAAAAAGAGAAAAAAGCCAAACAAACAAAAATAACTCTGAAAAACAAACCCACAGGTTGGTGAACGTTAGATTTCTATTTCTTAATGGTTTAACAAAGTTGGAAAGAGAATAGTCTGGTCAATTATTTTATTTCCTAAATTGTATATGAAGTTAATTGTCAATTCCCCGGGTAATGCTCAAAGGTCAGCGGTGTAACGTGATAGGCACACGTGCTGCGGACTGTCTCAGTACACCGATACTAAACACGGCAAATAGGCTTGAACTTAACATTAGTCACAAGTATTATTTCAAGCCAATTACTGAAAGCAGTTGTTTAGTTACATTCATTAGAATGAGACTGGAATTCTAATTGAACCTACCAGCTCTCTTTCCAGCCGCCGTGGCTGTCGCCCGCCAAGATGGAGTTTAAAGCCCACATTAAGGGCCGGTAATCGGTGTAATTGTTCAAACTTATCGCTAATTAGTTCGCCGTCACGTCAGACGCTAATTAGTCTCGGTTCTCTCCCTTTTACTGGTTCACGTTTATACGTGTATATAATGTATATAATGTACAGTAAAGTTACATCATTATTGTTATCATTGTCGTCGTCGGTATCGTCATCATCTTTATAATCATCGTCATTGCGATTAACATCGTCGCCATCATTTCGACAAGGCAGAGTCGAAATGATGTTTTACGCAATGTCGTGATTGCTTCCATGGTCCACTATCAGGTGCTCCACTCTCCATGGATATCCGTAACAGGATGTTTAATTTCCCCCCTGCACCACCTGTAGGAGGACTGCCACTCTCCGTGGATATCCGTAACAGGATGTTTAATTTCCCCTGCACCGCCTGTAGGAGGACCGCCACTCTCCATAGATATCCGTAACAGGATGTTTAATTTCCCCCTGCGCCGCCTGTAAGAGGACCACCACTCTCCATGGATATCCGTAACAGGATGTTTAATTTCCCCTGCACCGTCTGTAGGAGGACCGCCACTCTCCATAGATATCCGTAACAGGATGTTTAATTTCCCCCTGCGCCGCCTGTAAAAGGACCGCCACTCTCCATGGATATCCGTAACAGGATGTTTAATTTCCCCCTGCGCCGCCTGTAAAAGGACCGCCACTCTCCATGGATATCCGTAACAGGATGTTTAATTTCCCCTGCACCGCCTGTAGGAGGACCGCCACTCTCCATAGATATCCGTAACAAGATGTTTAATTTTCCCCTGCGCCGCCTGTAAGAGGACCGCCACTTTCCATGGATATCCGTAACAGGATGTTTAATTTCCCTGCACCGTCTGTAGGAGGACCGCCACTCTCCATAGATATCCGTAACAGGATGTTTAATTTCCCCCTGCGCCGCCTGTAAAAGGACCGCCACTCTCCATGGATATCCGTAACAGGATGTTTAATATCCCCTGCGCCGCCTGTAGGAGGACCGCCACTCTCCATATATATCCGTAACAGGATGTTTAATTTCCCCTGCACCGTCTGTAGGAGGACTGCCACTCTCCATGGATATCCGTAACAGGATGTTTAATTTCCCCTGCACCGCCTGTAGGAGGACCGCCACTCTCCATGGATATCCGTAACAGGATGTTTAATTTCCCCCTGCGCCGCCTGTAGGAGGACCGCCACTCTCCATGGATATCCGTAACAGGATGTTTAATTCCCCCCTGCGCCGCCTGTAGGAGGACCGCCACTCTCCATGGATATCCGTAACAGGATGTTTAATTTCCCCCTGCGCCGCCTGTAGGAGGACTGCCACTCCAAGACTAGCTTACAAAACCCAAACTTGTAGAGAATATAATATGTAATGTTAGTCGGTACACCGGCACCATTAGTCAGGTTACAATGGCAACAAACTCGGGATGATCTCATTCATATTTCGTGTGCATTTTGGTTTTTAACAAATTTGCAAATTTGTGTCCTCAATTATACAAGGGCGGGACGTATACAGCCCAGCGGTAAAGCGCTCGCTCGATGCGAGATCGGTCTAGCATCGATTCACGCCGGTTGGCCCATTGGGCTATTTCATGTTCTAGCCAGTGCGCCACGACTGATGTATTCAAAGACCGTGGTATGTGCTATCCTGTCTGTGGGATGGATATAAAAGATCCGTTGCTATTAATCGAAAACATTAGCGGGTTTCCTCTCAAAGACTATATACACGTTTCGATATTCCATTTGTACGTTATATATATATATATATATGCAGATACTATTATTGTCTGTCTACACATTCAGATTATTATTGCACGTGTACAACATATTCCATGGTTAGTTTTATTATATTGTTTAAATGCAGCCTTTATGACTTCCTTATATATTGTCATATTTCGTACACTCATTTTGTTATTTTATGTCAATTACATTGTAGTTATATTTGAAAGTTTCATGTGCAAAGTAGTTATAAATCGAACATGATAATTTTTAAAGTTCATTGAAGTATGAAGAAGAAGAAGTTTGTTTTGTTTAACGACACCACTAGAGCACATTGATTTACTAATCATCGGCTATTGGATGTCAAACATTTGGTAATTTTTGACATATGATCTTAGATTTGAAACCCGCTACATTTCTCCATTAGTAGCAAGGGATCTTTTATATGCACTATCCCAAAGAGAGTATAGCACATACCACGGCCTTTGATATATCAGTCGTGGTGCACTGGCTGGAACAAGAAATAGCCCAATGGGCCCACCGACGGGGATCGATTCTAAACCGACCGCGCATCAAACGAGCGCTGTAGCACTGGGCTACGTCCCGCCCACATGGGAGTATGAGGCACAGGCCGAGTTATCACCTACACACTGTATGTAAATAGTAAACACTGGGCGAGTTATCACCTACACACTGTATGTAAATAGTAAACACTGGGCTACGTCCCGCCCACATGGGAGTATGAGGCACAGGCCGAGTTATCACCTACACACTGTATGTAAATAGTAAACGGTTTTAACGTTACACATTGGAATTATTGGAGAAATACCTACTAAAGCACATGTTGCAATCCTGGTGCTCAGAGAAAGTATATTCATTTAATTACGTCTTCTTTAAGAATGTTCAGTTAGGTGTTCCCGATTTAAGTAAACTGCATAACTCTAATGCTAACACTATTCCCTGTTTAAGAATGCCCAAATTTAAGTGTTCAGAATTTTAAAATGGCTAAATTAAGTGGTACAATTTTAAAATGCCCAAATTATTTGTATGCAATTTTAAAATGCCAAACTTAAGTGCATCCAATTTTAAAATGCTCAAATTAAATGTCCCCGATTAAAAACTGCCTAATTTAAATGTTCCCGATTGCCCAATTTACGCGTGCTCAGATTAAACATGCCAAATCTGCGCATGCTCGATATCCGAATGGCCAGTTCTCGTCGCACGTGACGCCTGCATGTAGTCAGCGTATTGCCATAACAGACTGTACACGGGTATTTCTCATTTAATAACCATCCACAACACTTCAGCTCATTACGGAAACACATTTGCTATAGAAATAATGGGTGATATTAAATTTTTTGATGGCAATAAATATAAAAGAGCTGTATAAACTGAACAACAAAGAGTGTAATGGCATTTTGTGTCCAACCTGATTGGAAAATCAATCATTCCAGCCGCACTTTGCAAACCGTAGTTTTAAAAATCTCCATTCTGCTAGTTTTCAACAGCGCTCTATTTAATTACAGTGAAGAATTATAAACGTTATGGCTATGAAATACAGACCACTACCAACGGCGTTTATTGAGCGCTTCGCACTGGCTAGATCAGGTCACGTATTGAACAAAATCAATAACTTTAAAATTAGACAAAAGTGGTCAAATAAACACCATGGTGACGAGGAGTGTGGGTCCAAGCTTTGTTTCCATTCACAATCGATGGGAAACCGATTTACGTCAATTTTATACATACACACTAACTGAATTCAATTTAATTGATTTTTAGAGGCACTGCCCAAAGCGAGGGTTTGTTGGACATTCTCGAGGGCTTCTTTTGTGGCTTATTGGTGGCAGGATATGTCAGCGATTTGATAAATGTAAAGCCATTTTGAAAACTTCATTTCTGTCCATAACAATCAATTTTCAAAGACCTTTTCACCGTGCGCATTCACACGGCACCTCCGCCCGGCCGGATCAAAACATTAAAGTTTAAATGAATCGCTTAAAACATGTTTTTTTCTTCTTCTCTTTCTTTCTCTCCTACAATGGCCTCTATGTATTCTGTATCGTTTATGAGGGATATGTTTCAAAGAATGGGGCCGGCCAATTCCAAAGCGGTATTTCATCAAATTGTCTGGCCGCGGTCCAGAACAGGTCTGTACCGGCCGGACTGGTCAGCGCCGATCGATAATTCGCTATTTTCACGGGCCTCGTTTGAACCTTTCAATTATCCTTCAAATTGCATTTCTATTTTATTACACATAACACGCCACTATGTGTTGTCGCCATGGTTACCATGCTTATGAACTTTAATACACGGTGAGTCACCGTAGATGATGCTTCGAGATTTTGCAAAGTGAATGAGAGATTTCAACAAGGGCTGCTTATTAAACTATAAAATTGACGCCCGATCGACAGAACAAACACACGACCAGGCTCATACGTTTAGCCGCCATTTGGTCCGGCCAGCGTTCGTTAATTTGACAGTTTTCGGTCAGCTACCAGATTTAAACACGGCCGGGACAATCCTCCATGTTTTAGAAACAATTTCAAGTGTCACTGATTTAGAAAAATATCTGTGGTATTATATATGACACACACATACATAAAGTGAAATATTTGAATTTTTTAAATGAGTAAAACAACAAATATAGCCCAACCCTTAGATTCCAGAGGAGATACCGAGTGATGACGCGTTTTGTGGGTTTGTTTTGTTGTTGGGGTTTTTTGTTTGTTTGTTTGTTTGTTTTTTGTTCTGGTAGACTTTGCTTTATTGTGAAAAGATGTCCCACAGTCATTTCATATCAACTGTATTTGTCTTCCACGGGCTCGCTAAAACTCGTATATTGTGCAATACACTACATCACCGAATAAATATTTATTTATACGAAGCGCGTGGTAACTTGACAGTTACTTTAACTGTCGTATTCACAATGGATTATTTTAAATGTAAGAACTGGTACCACATGTTGCGTGGTCGTGTAATTATAATATATATATATATATATATATATATATATATATATATATAATATATATATATATATATATATATATATATATATATATATATATATATACATATATATATATATATATTTATATATATACGTACACAACTATTCGCACTTAAAATACAGTTTGCATTCATATTGGATATACTGACACTGACGTTCCCTGGATCTCGAAATAACGTGCAATCTCTTTCTCATTGTTAGTAGTATTAATGATGTACACCCCCCCCCCCCCATCACACACACACTACCACCACCACCACCACCATCCCCTAGTCTAACATGAGATCCGACGGATGTGGTTGTATATACGACGGTTAGTGAGACAGTTTGTGTGAGGCCTAAATCAATCGGTGAACGACGTACAGTGGTGTAGAGCTGTTAAACTAACCACTCCCCGACCCGTGTCGTCAGCTGTTACCTAACACGTCAGATACGTATCACAAAATTTAATTTCTAAAACCCTTTCATTTCTCTTCAGCCGTTATCTCCCATCGCCAGTTGTTACCAGTACACGAAGTTTGAAATATCTACCTAACACGTTCAACTTGGCTCGAGTGATTGAAAAACAGAACACGCAGTTTGAACATCTCTACCTAACATATGTTATTTCACAAAGCACAAAAGGATCAGAACAGAACAGAACTTTGTTACACCCAGACCGTTAAAGTCGCAGACCCTAGTTTCAATCAGTAAAAATGGATACTAAGTTTTGTTAAGCTACAAACCTGTAACAGATTTGGATAAAGTTACAACAGAGTAAAACAAGCGTCTGTGATGTTGAAACGTGAAATACCCTTTAAAAATAAACCTGAATTTGACTCCATAACCGTTGCTTCTCAGACACACGTGCGTTTTTTAAATATATGAAAATGCATTTTGTGATATTAAAAACACTAGGATGACAAAAACACTTCCGAGGAATGGAAATGAACAATCTAAACAATAAAATCTAACTAATGTCTGATTTTAGTTATTAAAAAAACCCTGGCTCGAATAGTGAACAATAAAACAATAGTGTTTTAAAAACTAGGGTCTGTCACTTTTAAGTAACGGCATATGGAAAAGATGATCGGTCAAAGTCGATCAACTTATTAAAAGCCCTCTCCTACATACACACAGTATACATTACGCTACACATTATATGTGACGAGTCTGGCGACCATATTACATAACGGTATATTTACAGTACAGTTAAACAACCAAAGGTACTAATAACACGACGACAGAAAGAGACCAAATAACGGTATATTTACAGTACAGTTAAACAACCAAAGGTACTAATAACACGACGACAGAAAGAGACCGAATAACGGTATATTTACAGTACAGTTAAACAACCAAAGGTAGTAATAACACGACGGCAGAAAGAGACCGAATAACGGTATATTTACAGTACAGTTAAACAACCAAAGGTAGTAATAACACGACGACAGAAAGAGACCAAATAACGGTATATTTACAGTACAGTTAAACAACCAAAGGTAGTAATAACACGACGACAGAAAGAGACCAAATAACGGTATATTTACAGTACAGTTAAACAACCAAAGGTACTAATAACACGACGACAGAAAGAGACCAAATAACGGTATATTTACAGTACAGTTAAACAATCAAAGGTACTAATAACACGACGACAGAAAGAGACCAAATAACGGTATATTTACAGTACAGTTAAACAACCAAAGGTACTAATAACACGACGACAGAAAGAGACCAAATAACGGTATATTTACAGTACAGTTAAACAACCAAAGGTAGTAATAACACGACGACAGAAAGAGACCAAATAACGGTATATTTACAGTACAGTTAAACAACCAAACGTAGTAATAACACGACGACAGAAAGAGACCAAATAACGGTATATTTACAGTACAGTTAAACAACCAAAGGTAGTAATAACACGACGACAGAAAGAGACCAAATAACGGTATATTTACAGTACAGTTAAACAACCAAACGTACTAATAACACGACGACAGAAAGAGACCGAATAACGGTATATTTACAGTACAGTTAAACAACCAAAGGTACTAATAACACGACGACAGAAAGAGACCGAATAACGGTATATTTACAGTACAGTTAAACAACCAAAGGTAGTAATAACACGACGACAGAAAGAGACCGAATAACGGTATATTTACAGTACAGTTAAACAACCAAACGTACTAATAACACGACGACAGAAAGAGACCAAATAACGGTATATTTACAGTACAGTTAAACAACCAAACGTACTAATAACACGACGACAGAAAGAGACCGAATAATACGACAAAAGAAATAGCTATGAAAGACGAAACACCAATAATATTTCATGTACAATCAAACGCTCGTTATCACCACCACACATAATTAATACGGTAATTTCAGTTATATTTCATGTACAATCAAACGCTCGTTATTACACCCACACATAATTCATACGGTAATTTAAGTTATATTTCATGTACAATCAAACGTTCGTATCACACCCACACATAATTCATACGGTAAGTTCAGTTATATTTCATGTACAATCAAACGCTCGTTATCACACCCACAAATAATTCATACGGTAAGTTCAGTTATATTTCATGTACAATCAAACGCTCGTTATCACACCCACACATAATTCATACGGTAAGTTCAGTTATATTTCATGTACAATCAAACGCTCGTTATCACACCCACAAATAATTCATACGGTAAGTTCAGTTATATTTCATGTACAATCAAACGCTCGTTATCACACCCACACATAATTCATACGGTAATTTCAGTTATATTTCATTAATCATTGAAACAATTATCACCATCATTTAATGGGTTTCGTCAAGAAAACAGTAATTATAAATCTACTAGTTTAAATGCTATAAGGAATTATATAGAACCTGCTGTTCATATATTTTACGTTGAAAGAAAAAATAGGCATTGTTTTCTAACCGGTATCCACAGTTACATGGTGGGTGTATAAATCAACATTTCAAAGCGCTACACCCATGTCGTAATCGTGTACGTAATCTATTTTCTGTTCTTTTCTCGTAGGGAAAAAATTAAATGGAATTTTATCTACCATTGATGTTTTGCGTTAAATAAGTCCATAGATCAAATACTGAATAAATAAATAATGATTTTAATAAACTTGTTTTAGCAAAAGGTATAGATGTCCTCTCGATTTCTTGACATGTAAGGAAATCTGTTACAATAATGTTTGTTGAATACCTTTAGTTAAAAATTGGGAGTCATTATTTTTATTTTAAGCATTGTGAACAGATTTATGTATGCTTGTGTGTGTACGTGTATACATATGTATGTATGTATGTATGTATGTATGTATGTGTGACAGGGAGAGTTTACTTTGTCAAACGAATAACGTGAGGCACATTTGGGCATGCCAGTGATTACCCGTACAGATTATTGTTGTACCTTTTGTAAATTATCTGCGTTTAACTGGGAGCAACCATCAAATATATATTCTGCATATTCAAGAAGAAAGAAAGAAATGTTTTATTTAACGACGCACTCAACACATTTTATTTACGGTTATATGGCGTCAGACATATGGTTAAGGACCACACAGATTTTGAGAGGAAACCCGCTGTCACCACTACATGGGCTACTCTTTCCGATTAGCAGCAAGGGATCTTTTATTTGCGCTTCCCACAGGCAGGATAGCACAAACCATGTCCTTTGTTGAACCAGTTATGGATCACTAGTCGGTGCAAGTGGTTTACACCTACCCATTGAGCCTTGCGGAGCACTCACTCAGGGTTTGGAGTCGGTATCTGGATTAAAAATCCCATGCCTCGACTGGGATCCGAACCCAGTACCTACCAGCCTGTATACATATGGCCTAACCACGACGCCACCGAAGCCGGTATATTCAAGAACAAGACGAATGAAAGTAGTACCGTATATATTCGCATTAAAGTTTGACGACTTAATAACAGTCTGTATCAAACTCATTTCCGGCGCTGATTTACACACGTTTTGAATCTGACTAAACCATTTTGCATCATGTGACAAAGTTAAATCTAGATACTCGTATCATCGGCAAATGGCCTTGTTAATAGCCCAGCTAGATTGTTCCAGAGAGGAGGAGGGATGTGTGTGTGTGAGTGTGTGTGTGTGTGTGTGTGTGTGTGTGTGTGTGTGTGTGTGTGGTAATCGTCATTATTATTGATGGTTGACAAACTGCAGGCTTTACTAATCGATAGTAAGCAGCCATTGTAACGAGTTTTGCACTAACCGAGTATTTGTAACAACCAACAGTACGTATTAAATCATGTTCTTGTTGAAATGTCATTGTCTGTATATACAACGTGCGTCCTATCCTAATATCTGTAGTAGCCCAATCTGTACTGTACCTCCAACGGCCGTGTGAGTAAAAGGATTGATTATTTCAGAATATGTTTCAATGCTTGCCAACTCGAGAAAGTCCCTTTAACATTGTCGTCGTCAACAGTGAAATAGTTCACTGCGAGTTATCTCATTTTACACGAAAAGAAAAACGTCCAGGTCATAGTTCAAACTGCATTAACAAATATCTAACTTATGTTATAAAGCGCGAAAACAGCCGCACCTTTGACGGGGTTATTTCGATAATACTGTTATCTGTGCCCCTGTAGTCGCATACAGTCCAACCCCCGTTAAACAGTCGCCCATGAGGAAACCAGGTGGTCTGGGGTTAATGTACGTTACCTCAGTACCTGGTCTAATTAACTGGTTGCGATTTAGGTGAATGTTAACGAGAGACGGCCAGTTGAGCAGACTTTACGGTATTTACTAACGAGGGTACCTCACAGAAGTATGATGTACAATAAACTATATTCCTTTACAACGCCAATACTTATAATCTAAAGTATGTTTATTATTTCTACTGCTACAAGCCCGTTTTAATGTACAAGGATAGTGAAATCTACACGATGTTAAAGCAATCCTGACATCTCTTTTACATCTATTCCAATGAGCTCTGTCCTGTGCTAGTTTTCATCAAGTTAATCCTGTCTGAGAATGGCAGTCCTCTTTGAGCGATGCTGGATGTATTGTCCAGTAAATGATCTGTCTCCTCGGGAGTGGCTGTCTTCCTATAGACGAGGCACTAGATAGAGATAGTCTTGAAATCAACCACTATTTTGCGAAATATCCATTCGACTCTGAATCTGTGCCGTGATACGGTTTTGACCATGCCTAACGGTTTTGTCGTTCAAACTTTCATTTTAAAAGTGAAGGTGACTGAAAAATCTGTCTCTTCAACATATCAATGAAGGAAAATTGCACCCGTAAAGATGATCATGATACTGACTTACAAATACACCACACGTGTAACTTCTTCCGCTTACTGCCATCTGTGTTCATTTACACATACAAACTGGGGTTTTTCCTGCAACCGAAGCCCTGTAGCCCTGGGTAGGGGCGTGGTATGTGGCGCCCCGCAGTCTACACTGACGGGGATGCCTGGACACGATCGCTTTGGAGACATCAGAAACGAAAATCTGCTGTACTTATTTGACTCCAGTTAATTGTTTTAAACAAGGTAAGTAAATTGTTTTTTCATATTTAGCGAAACGCTCGGTTATTGTCTTATGATGAGTTTTGGAGGTTTGCCGTCACCTGTCGCTAAAAGATGTGAACATTTTCACATTTACAAACACTCGTTGTTCGCATCACCCGGATTCAGTGTTGGTCTACAGAAAACTCACGTACTGTTACAATCGTCTTAGTATACGGTCAGGTGATCTTGCTTTGAGTCCCTTGTAATAGTTCAAGAAGAGTGCAATACTAACGACGGGTGCCACCGGTAGGGCAGGATATGCTCAACTTTCACGAACAACTGATATCATCGCTTTATGTCAGTGATTCATGAATGCCTGTGATCACAACCGTAGTTATTCAAATAAGCTCTGTCCGGTTCTAGTTTTGATTTAGTAAACTAATCTGAGAGTGGCAGTCCTCTTTGTGGCGATACATGAGTGATGAACTCTACAGTGAATGAGCTACTCGGGGTGGCCGTCCTCCTGTGGGCGGAACACTAGCGAGAATCATGGAATCAATCACTATTTAGCCAAAGCCAATTGGATTCTGCCTTGTGCAGAGATTACTGTCCTGGTCACGTGTTACGGGTTTTGTCGTTCAGGTTTCCTATTAAAGTTAGTTTTCGTCTTCAAAATTATGTGTACTATGTATTCAAAACGATTTAGGCATCAAATGATATTATGTTTATTTTTAAATCTGAGCATTTTATCAGAGACTATGATGAGATGGCGCAAACCGCAAGGAATTCACTGAACACGGTCGATCATACGGCGCATCACATGATCACACCGCACACACATCACATGATCACACCGCACGCGCATCACATGATCACACCGCACACAGAAGTAAAAGTAGGGCTTTTGAAAGTCAGTTTAACGATTAATTAAAACTATTAAAGCGATTCTCCAAAACAGACAACAGTAGCCAGTGGCGATATAGGGTCCCAGTCCTTCGTTCACAGCATGGGTTCTTTCATATTATATGCACTCTTCCATATCACGGCCTTTATTTAATATACCAGCTGTGCTGCACTGGCTGGAATGAGAAAACAAAAAACAAACCCCCTCAACCGAGGAGGTTCGATCCTCTGACCCAAGCACCTCAGGTGAGCGCTCTACCGACTGAGTCACGTCTGGCCCCAACGGCGACGCCTAACTGCCAATTTGTGGGACGTCGTTGTTAACAAAGACGTCGCCACGTGGTCGATGGAGAAAAGACCTGGTTACAGGGCTGGCAGTGGTAGTGTGTTGGTGTGTTTTTTAGATTTGTATCACCTTTCTTTCCATGTTTATTCATATTTTAATCCAAATGCCTTACTAGTAGTTTGAACATTTTATGTAGGGCCTAAGTGAATACTTAAAAAGATAATTTGTTTTTAATTATTATTATTATTATTTTTTTTTTTTGCATTGATCGTCGTTGAATGTTTGGATGAATCAGCCCGGCGTGGATGAATACGACAGGACTGAGTGGATAGGTTTACACCCGTGACGTCACTAGGTGGACGAATACGACTGGACTGAGTGGATTGGTTTACACCCGTGACGTCACTAGGTGGACGAATACGACTGGACTGAGTGGATTGGTTTACACCCGTGACGCCACTAGATGGACGAATACGACTGGAATGAGTGGATTGGTTTCCACCCATGACGACATTAAATGAATGAATACGACTGGAATTAGTGGATTGGTTTACACCCATGACGACATTAAATGAATGAATACGACTGGAATGAGTGGATTGGTTTACACCCATGACGACATTAAATGAATGAAAACGACTGGACTGAATGGATTGGTTTACACCCATGACGTCACTAGGTGGATGAATACGACTGGAATGAGTGGATTGGTTTCCACCCATGACGACATTAAATGAATGAATACGACTGGAATTAGTGGATTGGTTTACACCCATGACGACATTAAATGAATGAAAACGACTGGACTGAATGGATTGGTTTACACCCATGACGTCACTAGGTGGATGAATACGACTGGAATGAGTGGATTGGTTTACACCCATGACGACATTAAATGAATGAATACGACTGGACTGAGTGGATTGGTTTGCACCCACGACGACATTAAATGAATGAATACGACTGGACTGAGTGGATTGATTTACATCCATGACGTCACTAGGAGGACGAATACGACTGGAATGAGTGGATTGGTTTACACCCGTGACGTCACTAGGTGGACGAATACGACTGGAATGAGTGGATTGGTTTACACCCGTGACGTCACTAGGTGGATGAATATGACTGGACTGAGTGGATTGGTTTACACCCGTAACGTCACTAGGTGGATGAATAGTTTACACCCGTGACGTCACTAGGTGGACGAATACGACTGGACTGAGTGGATTGGTTTACACCCGTGACGTCACTAGGTGGGCGAATACGACTGGACTGAGTGGATTGGTTTACACTCGTGACGTCACTAGGTGGACGAACGACTGGAATGAGTGGATTGGTTTACACCCATGACGACATTAAATGAATGAATATGACTGGACTGAGTTGATTGGTTTACACCCGTGACGTCACTAGGTGAATGGCTATGCTGTTCAGCGACTGATTTGGTTTGTTTAGTTAGCATCAGTCGACCAGGTGAATGTTGGATGTTTTATAAACAATGCTGACTTGGTAGCCAGACACGTTTAAAATCGATGTTACGCGACGTGCTGGTGACAGCTGGATTATGAAATGAGTTGCACGCAGGCTGCTAATTAAAGCACACAGCGCTGATAACATCGTAACATCGTAACATGGCATCCAGGCAACATTTACAACTCACTAATATAGCTTTCATGATTTATGGCAATCACTTTCAAACAGTCCAGTACGTGTACGAACGTACACAGGTACGTGAAACAAAGTTATGCTGGGATCCCACGTGTACGTAATGCGCAGTGCGTGATACGTATCGATAAAATGATTGACAAGTTGACTGATTCCACGTGTAAGCAGTGCGTGATACGTAGTCTTGTGCGTCGTGTATTCACTGCTACCCAGAACAGCGAGTACACACTGCTCAAGTATCACGCAATGCGCAGTAAGCACTGCGTATATCCGGGATCTTAGCTTAAATAAAAAAAAAAAAAAAAAAAAAAAAAAAAAAAAAGATAAAATAAAAAAGTAAATAAATATGCAACTTTTCCAGTTTTTTAAAAAGTTTTTTGTATTAGTATTTTATTTATTTATTTAATTAATTATTATTATTATTTTATTAATTATTATTATTTTATTAATTATTATTATTATTAAATTTATTATTATTATTTATGTTGTGTGTGTGTGTGTTCTTTTTTTCTTTTTTTAAAAAATATTTAACAACAAAATTATTACCCGGATTAGCCCTTCCCCAGTCTACGTACAGACTGGTTGTGTTTGGCTATTGAAGCCAACCGCTCTGTGATCTGCCAGATGGTTTGTATTATGAACTCTCACCCGGATGAGGTCAAGTCACGAGGTCACGGGGTCACTGCTGATAATACAGTCCACAGGTAGACCTTAGCTACAGTTATTTATAGAAACTGGGTGCGGAACGTAGCCCAGTGTTAAAGCGCTCATCTGATGCGCGATCGGTCTAGGATCAATCCCCGTCGGTGGGCCAATTGAGTTATTTCTCGTGCCAGTCAGTGCACCTAAAGGCCATGGTATGTGCAGCCCTGTCTGTGGGAAGGTGCATCAATAAAGATCCCTTACTACTAAAGGAACAATTTAGCGGATTTCCTCTCTTAGACTATATGAGAATTACCATATGTTTGACATCTAGCAGACGATGATTAATAATCAATGTGCACTGCTGGTGTCGTTAAAAAACTAACTTTAACTTTTATAGGCTCTCGTTTCAGCCAGTGCAGTGCTGTGTAACAAAGGCCGTGGTGTGTATAAAAAAGACCCCTTGCTGCTAATCGAAAAGAGTAACCTATGAAGTGGCGACAGCGGGTTTCCTCTCAATATCTGTGTGGTCCTCAACCATATGTCTAACGCCAGATAACCGTAAATAAAATGTGTTGAGTGCGTCGTTAAATAAAACATTTCCTTCCATATAGAAACATGTCAGCTAGTTTTTTTTATTTTATTAAAACCTGCATATAATATAACTCCAAAACACCTTTTTTTGTGAAAATTTAAACAAGTGTAACATATTTATGTGCTTTCTAATAAGGATGAGCCTAAAGGCCGTAATTAACTGGAGGGGCAAGGGGGCAGTGTTCTTTACAATATAATCTGCCTTTTTTTTATCTTGTCATTGTCCCCACTCCCATTCAGATTTGTTACCGCCCAACCTGCACATATCCGTTACGACAGGACACGTGTCTAGCTTTCCCCGCATATTTCGAGTGTGTTGTTCATTCTACCAGTGATTTAGTTGTCAAGAAAAGCTTTAAAATACCGCAGTGTTTTCGACACGAGCGCGCGGCACAGTGAAAAGTGCCAATTCTTGTAAAATTCTTCGCAGGATTCACTTGAAATACACTCCATTCTCTTTCTCCCGGGAAACAGAAAACAAGGATGTTACAAATGCCGAGCATACCTGTATGATGTTCAAATTCCCATTATTTCAAACAAAATTCTGTCAGAATATTCAATCCAGTTCGCAGTAATTAAAAAACAAGAAGAAGGAAAGAAGAGAAATGTTTGTTTAACGACACCTCAGCACGTTTTCAAGTGCGGCTGTTAAGTGTGTAACATAGCTGTTTGGACACTTTGTGTGTGGATACCAAGACCGAATACCGGCTATTGTAACATAGAGCTGCAAACGATGTTTTTTATATGTACTTAGACAGGATAACATATACCAAATAGTTTGATTAAAGTACCAATCCTTGGGTACATAATACGGGGCGGGGGGGGGGGGGGGGGGGAGAGACAAAAAAGCCCCAAATCCAACCCCACCAATTAAAACCCCAAACCCACAGTAAAAATAAACTGAGTCGAGTGCCCTGGTGACGATCGATCGTGCAACCCGCCGCACGTGAGTGTCTGAATACATACCTCCACTAAAACAAAAATATAACAATCGAAACCGGATATTTTTCATCGTCCCCTTAACACATTGGTACAAAACATAACCTCTCTAAACTGGATACCCCTAATAAGCAGTCTTTGTACTGGATCCAATGGGTGTCCGGTTTAGAGAGTTTTCACTTCATACTTTAAATAATCCCATACAATCGTTGATGACAGTCCTAAACGTACAATGTCACGTTCCTGGACAGGTTAGAGTATGATTGCTGTTATCATTATACGGGTGTCCGTTGTACACAGGTGCTCATGATACATATTTTATTCATCACGGATGTAATGTAACATACTAACCACAGATATTGCGCATTGAAATATTAGTTTTATCTTTAAAGGGCATCGTTTTTCATTGTAATCAGTTTTTAATTAAAACAACAAATTGTGAAATTCGATATTTCATTATGTTGTAAACAAGATGATAACTCTAGCTCAAGTTTCTCCCAGCAGTCATTGCGGCGACCAGTGCACATTCGTGACACGGACATAATACTATACACGTATTCTATATATATATATATATATATATATATATATATATATATATATATATATATATACACAGGTATACGATATACGTATATTATATAGGTATTAAATACAAAGACACAGTATTTGAAACTAATACCCATCGACTCTTTACCGAGTCCTATTTAGCATCTACTCATTAAGATGTGTCCAAAGCCCGCCAGTACATTGCTAGTTGATGTTTAATTAAAGCCACAATTGACCGAGCGTCGCGCTACATTATTTACCGGCCATATGGCACGATTCTTACACCCGGCCTCAGACTTGTATACGTACGCAAAAACAGAACTTTATCACGTAAAATATTACACACATATTACCCATATTATTCTAAGGGACTGCTTTTGGAAACCATACGTAAACACGGGGCTTGTTGGCATGGTAACCACGAAGTAATACACGACTTTTATTTGTTTTTAATGGAAACAGGAAAACAAGAAATACCAATATTTATTGAGAAATGATCTCAAAGAGAAAACAGCAGGGATATCATTTTATTGGAGTAAAATTTTACTCGCTAACTGGCGTCGGCAGGGCGGTTCAGAATTGTTTTATGTACAGGGGTGTCGGCTTTCATCCCACATCTGGAAGATGGTTGGTTAGGCACATGAAATGTGTTCCAATATAAATGTTATATCTTATGCATATGCAATCAGCCTCATGTTTCAATCGCCAAATATGGTCAAGAAATTGAACAGCTGAACCAAATGAAAAACACCAGGCGAATCAGTGGCACGATAGGTCAGTACGGCTGGACGAGTTGTCCCCCCCCCTGTCTCGAGCGAACTGTACAGCGGATGTTCAGGGTTACCAAATTGTTGCCATCTGGTCGAAAAACCGAACACTGTAGTTACTTATTCCTGTATCAGTTTTAAATGGGCTTAGTGCTTTACGTGTCATGTCATGTCATAGGGTTTTACGTGCACATTCAGAACAAGCTGTTGTAGCGCACGCCTGTCGTGGGCACAGGAGCCGGCCTTGGCCTACTCCTCCGTCCATGACAGGAAAGGTGGGGGGAGGGGAGAGGAGGGACCGCCTGCACTGGCAGGTGCAAGGGAGCACCAGCAGCCCGATCAAATCGGTAGCAGGCGGGTGGGGTGGTGGTGGTGCTATGGAATTTGAATGGAGCAGTTAAATGCCAAAGAGAAAAGGGTGCGCAATTTTGATTGAGGGAATTTGGCGCAATTTTGAACGGTCGGTCGAAAGGTAAATGGCCGAGCTAATATAGGTTTTGATATTAGTGAATCGAGAGTAGCTCGTTAAGTGCTTTACCATCATACTGTTAATTTATAACTTTTGGTATCATGTTTTTTATGATTAAAAAAAAAGAAAAAAGGTAATAATATTTTTTTAAAGTGTTTATAGTTTGTTTAGTTTTTATCAAATTTATTATTATTATTCTTATTTTAAAACAACAAACAAAAAACCTTGGTCAACAAATAATACTAAATAAAAAAAACCTATAAATCGGGCATACTACAATGCAATTAATAATATAGTGAAACCTGTGTTATACAGTCACCTAATATTGTGAAACCTGTGTTATACAGTCACCTAATATTGTGAAACCTGTTATACAGTCACCTAATAAAATGAAACCTGTATTATACAGTCACCTTATATTGTGAAATGTATTATAGTCACCTTTATATTGTGAAACCTGCATTATACAGTCACCTAATATAGTGAAACCTGTATTATACAGACACCTCAAAGAGTAAAACCTGTATTATACGGTCACCTGATATAGTGAAACCTGTATTATTCAGTCACATAATATAGTGAAATCTGTGTTATACAGTCACCTAATTAATATAGTTAAACTTGCAATATTCATCCACCTAATAGATGAAACCTGAATTATACAGGCACTGTTGGAACAGTAAAGCCTGACCTTTCAACTAAAAGGTGAGATAAACACAGCAGCAAGGGTTACCTTTATACAGATTTTCTAATCACAGAACTGGACATCATTGACCTTCAACACAGCAGCAAGGGTTACCTTTATACAGATTTTCTAATCACAGAACTGGACATCATTGACCTTCAACACAGCAGCAAGGGTTACCTTTATACAGATTTTCTAATCACAGAACTGGACATCATTGACCTTCAACACAGCAGCAAGGGTTACCTTTATACAGATTTTGTAATCACAGCACTAGACATCATTGACCTTCGACATAGCAGGGTTACCTTTTATAGATTTTCTAATCACAGAACTGGACATCATTGAGGGTTTTTACAGATTTTCTAATCACAGAACTGGACATCAATGACCTTCGACACAGCAGCAAGGGTTACCTTTATACAGATATTCTAATCACAGAATTGACACAGCAGCAAGGGTTACCTTTATATAGATTTTCTAATCACAGAACTGGACATCATTGACTTTCGACATAGCAGCAAGGGTTACCGTTATATAGATTTTCTAATCACAGAACTGGGCATCATTGACACAGCAGCAAGGGTTACCTTTCTACAGATTTTCTAATCACAGCACTGGACATCACCTTCAACACAGCAGCAAGGGTTACAGATTTTCTAATCACACCTAGACATTTGATAGCAGCAAAGGTTATTATACTAATTTTCTAACACAGAACTGGACATCATTGACCTTCGACACAGCAGCAAGGGTTACCTTTATACAGATAGACATCATTCTAATCACAGAACTGGACATCAGCAGAAAGGGTTACCTTTATACAGATTTTCTTCACAGACACAGCAGCAAGGGTTACCTTTATACAGATATTCTAATCACAGAACTGGACATCATTGACACAGCAGCAAGGGTTACCTTTATATAGATTTTCTAATCACAGAACTGGACATCGTTGACTTTCGACATAGCAGCAAGGGTTACCGTTATATAGATTTTCTAATCACAGAACTGGACATCATTGACACAGCAGCAAGGGTTACCTTTCTACAGATTTTCTAATCACAGCACTGGACATCATTGACCTTCAACACAGCAGCAAGGGTTACTCTTATACAGATTTTCTAATCACAGCACTAGACATCATTGACCTTCGACATAGCAGCAAAGGTTACCTTTATACAGATTTTCTAATCACAGAACTGGACATCATTGACCTTCAACACAGCAGCAAGGGTTACCTTTATACAGATTTTGTAATCACAGCACTAGACATCATTGACCTTCGACATAGCAGCAAGGGTTACCTTTATATAGATTTTCTAATCACAGAACTGGACATCATTGACCTTCGACACAGCAGAAAGGGTTACCTTTATACAGATTTTCTAATCACAGAACTGGACATCAATGACCTTCGACACAGCAGCAAGGGTTACCTTTATACAGATATTCTAATCACAGAACTGGACATCATTGACACAGCAGCAAGGGTTACCTTTATATAGATTTTCTAATCACAGAACTGGACATCATTGACTTTCGACATAGCAGCAAGGGTTACCGTTATATAGATTTTCTAATCACAGAACTGGACATCATTGACACAGCAGCAAGGGTTACCTTTCTACAGATTTTCTAATCACAGCACTGGACATCATTGACCTTCAACACAGCAGCAAGGGTTACTCTTATACAGATTTTCTAATCACAGCACTAGACATCATTGACCTTCGACATAGCAGCAAAGGTTACCTTTATACAGATTTTCTAATCACAGCACTGGACATCATTGACCTTCGACATAGAAGCAAGGGTTACCGTTATATAGATTTTCTAATCACAGAACTGGACATCATTGACCTTCAACACAGCAGCAAGTTACCTTTATACAGATTTTCTAATCACAGCACTGGACGTCATTGACCTTTGACATAGCAGCAAGGGTTACCTTTGTATAGATTTTCTAATCACAGAACTGGACATCATTGACCTTCAACACAGCAGCAAGGGTTACTTTTATACAGATTTTCTAATCACAGCACTGGATGTCATTGACCTTTGACATAGCAGCAAGGGTTACCTTTGTATAGATTTTCTAATCACAGAACTGGACATCATTGACCTTCAACATAGCAGCGACAAAGATCAGGCTGTGATGTGCAAAGTTTAAACAGTCACAGGACCATACCTAACCTAAAGTAAGGGGGTGGGGGGCATCATGACAAATACAGGGCGTTTTACTACAAGATAAAATGGGAGGGGGGATGAGTGCACCTCAAAGAAAAATGTTTAATTTTAAGTATAAAGTGTACTATTTATATTTTCAATGGAGGGGGGGGGGGGGGGACTACCTTGTCCACTGCAAGGTGCTCAACAAAGCTAACTATCTGGAATTTTGCTATTTTCTATTTGATGCCCACAGATGTTTTATTGTTTTTACTAGGGTTAAATGATATTACAGAGATCAAATAGACAATAACAACCACAAATCTAATCACAGGCCACATAGTACTCCTGCAAATTACAAGAAGTTTGTTTTGTTTTACGACACCATTAGAGCACATTGATTAATTAATCATCAGCTATCAGATGTCACACATTTGGTAATTCTGATATGTAGTCCTGCCAATTACAACACACAATGCAAGAGAAAAGAACACTGTCAGTGAGGTTTATATGTTTTAATCATTAAATGATTAATCCAGCTGCTGTAAGTATTACATATGAATATTAGATAAATTAGTAAACAAGCTTAATAAATACACAAGATGTTTCTCCACTGAAAATAAGACACAAAAGAAGCCAAATTAAAACTTGACAATAAGTACTGCTAACATAACACACAAGAGGACAAACCCATGTCTTTACAACTTTAAATAATAATACTGGACTTCCAAAAACACTAGGGCCGAATTTCCAAAGCCTGTTTAAGTCATACATGTGTGTAACTGTATACATTTACAATGCTTAAACACCTGAGTTTAAGTCATACATGTGTACATACATTTACAATGCTTAAACACCTGAGTGTAAGAAAAACAGGCTTCGTAAATCTGGCCTCTAAACTCTACAACATAAACAATTAATCCTGGAATATATCATGATGGTGCTGTTTTGCACAAGACACAAATAATGAAACACATGAAAACATGAACACAAAAAATATATTGCAACAATATATACTTTGAATGTTGTTGGAAAAAACAAAACCCCCCAAACTGAAATGCAATTCACAAAATAACGATTTAGTGGGCCGAAGTTACAAAGCCTGTTTTAGACTTGCATGCGTTTACACAGTTAGGTGATGCCACATTTACAATGCATAAACACCTGTTTTAGACTTACATGCGTTTACACAGTTAGGTGATGCCACATTTACAATGCATAAACACCTCTTTTAGACTTACATGCGTTTACACAGTTAGGTGATGCCACATTTACAATGCATAAACACCTGTTTTAGACTTACATGCGTTTACACACAGTTAGGTGATGCCACATTTACAATGCATAAACACCTGTTTTAGACTTACATGCGTTTACAGTTAGGTGATGCCACATTTACAATGCATAAACACCTGTTTTACAGTTTACACACAGTTTGATGCCACATTTACAATGCAGTTAGGTGATGCCACATTTACAATGCATAAACACCTGTTTTAGACTTACATGCGTTTACAGTTAGGTGATGCCACATTTACAATGCATAAATACCCATGTTCAACAAAAACAGGCTACCTAAATTCTGCCCACTTTGTTTAATTTTGCACACATTTGTATTGTTCCTAAGAAAGTCAGGCCAGTTAGGGCTATTCCAGAAACAATGACAAGAGGTGGGAAGGTGAGGTGGGAATGTTGTTGATATATCCATCAACCAGGGTGGGAGGGTGAGGTGGGAATGTTGTTGATATATCCATCAACCAGGGTGGGAGGGTGAGGTGGGAATGTTGTTGATATATCCATCAACCACAGAAGACATTGACCCCTTTCCTTCAACTCGTTTAATTCCATCTCATTTCTTCCCGATTTGGCAACTCCTACTATCTTTCAATTTCTTTCGCTGTCCACCTCCACATCCCAGTCCTGGTCTCAAACCACAACAGGAGCTTGTCTCTTGTGGCTATCTGTGCCACACACCTGCCATTTCCTATCAGCTTTTAACTGTGGGCTTAGTCTGACCACTTTGAAGTGTGTTCAGTAGTTACTTCTGGCATTGTTAGGAGGCACTTGTAACCACCTACTCTGCTCCCCTACTACCGGCAGTCGTTAGTTCCATGAGTCAGACCAACTTTATTAGCAGTAGAGGACAAGGATGCCAGGTGGGTCCAGGGAAGAGACTGCACCCGTGGTGGAAGTTGTGACAGGAAGGTGATGGTGTGGACAGTTCAGCAGACAAGAGTTGGAGGAAAGTGACAGAAAGGGTCAACACAGATTGAAATTTTGGGAGAAATTGGAATGTACATGAGGTAAAATGACTGAATTAGTTATTAAATTACAGCACAGACCAATCATAAACACCCCCCCCCCCCTCCAAAACCTCCCTTGTGATGTATTTCTCAAACGACCCACAGTACAAAAAGGTCTCAACAGTATTCGTCAGTTTTAAAAAATGTCACTCTATATAAATGTGTGTGTGAATTTAATTCTACCAGTATGACCTTGAACTTTGGACAGACAAATAAATGCATACCACATCTCTTGTATTAAACATCCGGTTACTCCCAGCACCATTCACTGCATTGGTTTACTGAAATATCCGTTAACACACTATCTGTGGGTGTCAAGATGAACAAACGTCCTTCAGCCTTTGAACAATGCCATAATCATTGTCATATACCTACCTTTGTATGACACCCAACAACTGATGTGTGTTATTGTGCTGGGGTGTCGGTCAACATTCTTTCATTCATTAAATCATTTGTTGAACAATATATTCATAACAAAGAGATCACACACTAACAACTCCAATGACTCCTGTGATATGAAAAGATGAGGCTGAACCCAGTCAGATCACTGTATATTCATTTCATTCATTTTAACTTACTTCATCCTTACATCCAATTAAGATTCAAGCATGCTGGCCTGGGCACACACTTCAGTTACTGTCCAGGATAGTGGATTAGTGAGCCAGAAGTTGTGTAGTGGTTTTACACATATCCATCAAAGCATGGAAACTCACTGTGGGAGTGAGTGAGTACCTGTATGTGAACCCTATCGACCTCAAATCCAAGGGTTTAACCACTGCCAAACCAGCCATCTGCATTAAGAAGCCACACTCAGTCAGGTTTCTGCTTTAAACAGGTGTCACTGTATAACCTTTATATTAATTCACATCTCATACACTCATAATGTGAGATTATATGTAATCTTAAAATTAATTTTGTTTAATAATAATTGCTTTGCAACTATGAGCACTGTTAACTGTTAACTGTTAACTGGGGGTTAAGTTGACCACATAAAGACTTGCAGGTGAAAGGATCATAACATTTGTTCAAGAGAACGTGAAACAGAAACAAGGAATGATTTCATATTTTCCCAAAGATTCTATGTGGCACTCTTTCTAAAAGATGGCATTACCGATCAATACAAAAATTCACACCTGCTACTAATAAGTCAGTCTGTGATCAGAACTGTGGACACTTTCCCAGAGACTGCTGTGGATGTGAACATGTGAACTAATTATTTGCCACAGCATGCCCAGTCAAACTTAAACAAACAATCACAGACTACCACCAAATCACAAATCATAAGACAACCAATCACAGCCAGTAATGACCAATCACCACTTGGAATTACTAATCACAGCATATAAAAACCAATCACAGCCGGCATCCACCCATCACAACCAGTTATGGTGAAAGAACCAATCACAGACTAACACTACCAATCACAAACTGGCAAACAACCAATGAAGGATGTAGCAACCAATGAGAGAGACTAGTATGTAATAACCAATAATAACTGAAGGGAGACAACTGTGCTAAGGCTTTTACCAATGTATCGTTTTCACAGTTACCAGGAAACCTCCACAGAGTCCGTTAAATGGTAAAAGCGGAAGACATCACATATACACCAATTGGCATCTTTTCATTTCCAGGCTACCAGGTATGCAGATATTAGCATAAATTTTTTTTAAGCTTAGAAGGTTGGGGTCTATGAATACCCAGTTCCCGGAGGGAAGATTGAAAAGTTCTCAGCCTACTGGATCCTCTGACAAAGAACTAGAATTAATTTTAAAGTTTTTAAAATTTTGATTTTTATCCTAAGTTTTAAAATACATTTACCTTGATATTCATACTTTATTCACAACTCTTACATTGTTTTGTATTTATTTGTTTTTTACATCTAATTATATAGATGTGGTTTTTAACATATCCTATTCATATGCTTACCTTTGTTTGACACCCAGTAGCCGATGTGTATTTTTGTGCTGAGGTATCGTTAAACATTAATTCATTCTGACAAAGGGGGATTCTTCTACAGGTTGAAAAACAACTCAACAGTGAAAATGCCAGCGAACTCCTTTTCATGACAGAAAATTGGTATGTCAAACAGTGCTAGGTCTGGAGAGTGCCGGAGTTATAAGGGGGCAAAGGGAGCAACTGTCCCGGGCCCCCCTGCCAGAGGAGCCCCCCAAACTAAGGACTTCCTTTATAAAAAAAATATAATAATTATAAAATTAGTTCATTTTTTTATCTGTCATGTAATTTAATTTCTATGTTGTCGGGCCCTGAACCTGAAGTGCCCTGTGCCCCCCAAAGTTTAAATCTGGCCCTGGGTCTGGAAAATATGTTGGGTGATTAGTAAGTTGGAAGCCATAGTGATACACTGCTGCCAGCCATGGCGACCAGTGACATGCGAGTAGGCACATTATTCTGATTGAACAGCACACCTTTTGTGAAATCTTTCTCATGGCCAGCACATTTGTTAGGATGTTCTGGTTTCGTGCTTGCAAGATGCCTCATTCACTGGCTATGTTAGAGTGGTTAGCCGTTGTCTTGCATAATCATGCCATGTCATGGCTCTTACTAGCTACTCTCTCACCAGTTAGGCCGAGAACTTTTCGATGACCCATCACATATTTGCACAATCTTTTTGGAGAACTCAAGAGCGAATATGGTAACTGGTTTATGATTCATGTAAATGAGAAGTTATACAACTGAAATAAAAACTAAATGACAACTGACATGAAATTTTGTCTTCTGTATTGTACTGCAAGATAAACATACTGTTCTGGCACTAACTGGAATAAATAACATCTGCATTATGTGACCAGTCCAGTGAAGAATATTCAACAAACAAACAAGAAGTCCTTCAGATGTCCTGTATGGTTTGTGGATAAATTAAGTCATGGACGGATTACTCGATACTGGTTCTTACCCAGGCATTATTGCTACTTGTTCCTTTTATGGAAAAAACCTTACAGCAACACAGCAAGTTTAGATTACATGCTGAAGAATTCACACTGAGAAATATACAGGTCTGTTCGACACCATAATTGCCAATTGTATTTTTAGTATTCTTACATTTAAAACAAATCTTACAGTAACAGATCCTAAGTTTTAAACACTAAGTCATATTTTTTACTATTAGAGCCATTTTTCATAATTTATAAAAATCACATATTACTTCGATTTTATTGTTTAGGTTATCCATTTCCATACATTTGAAGTGTTTCTCATCATCCTGGTGGCTAAATACCACGAAATGCATTTTTTAAATTTCAAAAACATACATATCTCTGAGAAGTAATGGTTATGGAGACGAACTCTAGTCTACGTTTTAATATTAAGATTACTGCAATGTGTGACAGGTTTGTAGATTAACCAAACTCTGTGTCGTTTTCACACGTTCGAACTAGTCTTTCAAATATTTAAAATTAAAATTAAAATGGCTGTGTTTTGTGAGTTGATTGGTTTAAAGCACACACTATGTTTTCCAAGGTTAGTCATCCAGTAGGAACTGTTTGCAAGGTGAGGTCATGTGGGAACTGTGTTCAAGGTTTGGCTCCACTAGCACTGTTTTCTGAAGGTTAGCCTCTGTGAACTGTGTTTAAGGTTAGTCTAGTTGAGTGTGCAGTGTTTCCAAGGTGAGGAGAATACAAACAATAATACAGACATTGTATATCACAGCTACAGATTGACCTGAACAGTCTACAAGGCTACAAGTAAACAGCTACAATTTGACCTGAACAGTCTACAAGGCTACAAGTAAACAGCTACAGTTTCACCTGAACAGTCCACAAGGCTACAAGTAAACAGTTGTAACTCGCGCAGTGGATGGACCCAGTCTGTTGCTGATATGTGTTTAGAGTCCTAGGTAATCACAGACTGTGGCAAGAAGACACTACCACGTGTCAATTAACTTAAAAGAATGAGCCACCGGACCTACGTTTTGACAGGCATCACAATATAACACAAGTCCTGGATGCGATGTTTTTCTGTAACACCGTATGGCTCTGTTTGGACACCATGGAGAGCATATTCTCCTGCTGTTCAACGGGGTAATCGTCAAATCCCAAGTTCTTCTTCTGCACGCGGTGCAGAACGATGCGATACGTGCCCGTAATACTGCTCCGTGAATCACGATGGTTAGCACTTTTCACCTGAGCGTCAGTAATCCCAATGTCTTTCAAAATAGTCCTGGCTGTGTGTTCATCCTCACTGATGACGGTGGAACTACTTGTCGTGGGATGAAGGTTGTATGGCTCGAAGGGCTTGGGGAAGATGCATCCTTCCAGCCAGTCGCAGCGCTTGATTTCGGGGATGGTGAATCGGTCATGCGGAACGTGTTTGAGGATACTGCGGATGAGGAACTGGCCACTGTCTGTCACGTAGGACGGGATGGAGTAACTTCCATCCAGGATGCACTTCTTCAGCTTGGAGACGGTCTCTGCCCGGAATGGCATGATGCCAGTCAGCATGAAGTAGAGCATAATGCCGAGCGCCCACAGGTCGACGAACATGCCGAAGTAGCTCTCGTCCTTGAAGAGTTCGGGAGCGGCATAGGGCGGGGAGCCACAGAACGTGTTCAGAGTCTGGTCGTGCTTGCTGTACGTGCTGAAACCAAAGTCGCCAACCTTGACGAGCTTCGGCGCCGCGAAGAAAACATTCTCCGCCTTCAAGTCACGGTGGATGATATTCAAGGTGTGCTGAAAGAAACAAACACAGTAATGTCATTGTAAGAACAGAAATATCAGGTGAAATACATGATAACCTGCTGTATGTGACATTTAGGTTCATACTAAGGCCTAACAATGATGCTATTTAATTGGTTTATCTTAAATATTAACATTATACACGGTAATATTACAAGGTAATATTACAAGGTAAGAATGAGCTTTCAAATGCATACAACAGGTTATCAACATACTAATAAATGCATAAAAATATCTTTATTATATTGAGGAGCATTTATTCTTTATAATTCAATACCTGGCAAACATCTATTAAGTAGACAGCCAAAAATCGCTGTTTGGTGTCTATTAAAAACATCCGCGTGAAGCTCACTGACAAATTAAACACGTAAATAGCAATGCCTTTCAATTCATTCAGTTTAGGGCACCAGTAACTAGATTTTCAAGCATCTAGATTGAGGCATACTGTCCTGGGCATACGTCAGCTATCTGGGCTGTATGTCCAGAAGAGGGTTTAATGGTTTAATGGTTCTTGGTTAGACAAGTTGGCACAGTGCTTTAACACCTCCCTATTGAGGCATGAAAACATGCTTATGGGTTATGAACCCAGTACCTACCAGCCTTAAAGACAATCTGCTACATGGAGGGGAGGGGAGTCCAGTAAAATACACTTTTTAATGGCTACAAAAATCCCCACAAATCATCGACTATTTACAAAACTAAACTGCCCTGAACCTCCATACAGATCCTGCACCCTTTTAGAGTTCGACTCATTTGCCTTTCACAAACTCCTACTTGCCCATGTTAGAAACTTTCAACGTCTTCCATTACAAAATGCTGGATCCACTCTTGGGAACTTGAGATGAAACTGAAAATGTCTTGGTCAATCAGAAACGAGGGCAGCCATACTAGATTTTGAATTCACCTCATCAGAGATATCATTTAACCTAATTTAGTTGAAATCTGCCTTACAAAACTTAAGATGTCAAAAATGTTTCAGTCAATCAGAGGCTAGGGTGGCCATAATTGATTTTGAATCAGTCCCAAAAATATCAAATCTTGGCCAAGTGAGTTAAATATTCATCAGCTATTGTGTGTCAAACAAAAATAAATGTCTGATAAACATTGCATTTCCATTTCCACTGTATCCCATTTCCACTGTATCCTGTTTCCTAATGTCACAAGATGTACACAGTATACATGTATCTAATCCAGGCTGTACATGTTGATAATGAACATTTTGAAACATATTGTAACGTTTTCGCCTCATTTAGGAATCTGCATGATGTTAACTATTGAAGAAGAGCAGCTGAAATACATACTGGTATAAAAATATGTAATAATCAATTCCATCGATAAAAATGCCTGTAATGAATAATGTGTTCATTGAAGTGAGATCAAGTCTATATTAGAATTCCTTCAACAGGAAGTAATTTAATTGTCTTATATTCAGCAAAGGCATTGCTTCTTTTCTCGATTAACGTAAAATAACATTGTCAGGGAATGTCAAATCTGATGACGTCACTTTATATTGGTACTTTGTTTTATTGACCATTATTGTTAAAGAGCCAACCCCCCAAAAAAACAACAACAACCCAACAACAACAACAACCACTCCCCGCAAAAAACACAACCCCAACCAACATTTGTTTGTGTTTTTATTAATAAGTATGTTTCAAATTTAATTATAATGATTGTTTATAATTTCTTTTATTCTAATGGGATATGAATAAAAAAAATTAAGGCAAACTTTTGTGTAGACATCTTTGCTGATTAACAGTTTGCACAGGCTTTTTGTTGTTACCGCGATAAACCAAAAAGAAATAACTCCCAATCATTATTAACTACACAGCAATAAAAAATATTATTCATAAAAAATTTCTACAGGTAAGCTACTATACTGTCTTTGTATAATTGATGAATATATTATGTTTTACTAAGTCACTTTTATTACTCTTTCGTGTCTCAAAGAAATTAACTTGTCAAATGTCAAATGAAAATTGCATTTAAAAAACACAAGCTGCTAAATAAAAGATAACCATTTGTTTTTATATGGGTGTTCTTTTGGCTACTTCTTATATAAAAATTATCAAATTTGCATTTGTGGCATTTTTATGTTGTTACTTTTAAATTTAAATTACGAATATATGTATCAGATTGTTTTACATAAATATAAAATTCTATTATATACATAACAATGAAATATATAGATCTACGGAAACCATAAAAGTGATATCCGGTGAAAAGTAATATTTTCAGTGTATTTTAGTTACAGTGAAAATAAAGAAATCATATTTATATTTTTGTGAACATTAATGTATCAGTTATCTCCTTTGTAAATTATTACGAGTTTAAGTTTGATGATTACTAAAGCATATGGTCGAATTTGAAAAAAAAGAAAAAAGAAGTAATTTAAACAATTGTACCTATTTTGTTGCCTGAAAATAGGGTTAAGATAGGAATTTTGCCAACAAAATAGTAATTTTGTATAAAAGTAAATGTCCCAAAATAGAGAATATTGCAGGAGTCAAGTGAGTGAGCCATCTCAAAAAACTAAATATGGAAATAGAAAAACATTGAAAAGACAATAATACAGGAAAATAAGACAATGTGTATATCATAGGAATAAAATAAGTACTTATTTTGTTTTGAATTTGGTTCTTTGGAGTAAGACTTTTAAAAAGCAACACAATGCAGTATTCCTTTTATGCTATTGAATAATAAAAGTTACAAGGTCAAATTTTAACTCTTAAATGACCGGGGTGTTAACTGAAAACCCCCCACAACAAGACATTGCTGACCCAGTGACACCATCAAAAACAGCAGCAACCTACGTGTGTGTGTATGTGATTGAATATGGGTATGGACACTATTTTTAAAATTAGTTTTTTCTTGGTAGATCAAATGGATAATATAGCTGGATTTAGTAGCTGTGTGCTAACTGAATTGGTAGAAATAATATGTCAAATAATTATGTGTGCACATTTAATAGAATACTTGTTACGGTAAGCAAAGCACAACCTGCAAATGAGCACTGAAGTCCTACTTCCTTAGACACCATGCACCAGTATATCAGAGGTAATCCTAACAGCCTAACAGCTTCAGCCTGACTTCGTACAATTTAGACATGATGAGAAATGTGAAAAATGTAAGATATTTGCACAAACACCCACCCATCCACACAATTTAGCAGTTGTTTTGTTTTTGTTTTGTTTTTCTAGTTTTGAGTATTCAACAAGATCAAGTATTACCAAAAAACAGAAACATATTCAGAAATTCAGAAATTATAAATAAGAGGACTTTATATTGCATTGTGAAAATTAATAACTGGGAGCCTGTAACCATGCATCCCATCTGCATATTCTGATTTCAATGACTATGCCACAGATATCACAATATGCCTCATAGCAAGTCATCTGGAGCAAATGGTGTGAAGAGAAAAAATATGGTGTCGCTAAAAAAACCCCAAAATATGAAACTGGTCAAAAGTGCTAAAAAAAAAGGGGAAAAAATAGGAATTTTCATCAAAAAGAGGGCTAAATAGGGACTCATAAAAAAAATAGGAATAAATAGGAAAAAGTAGGATACTTGACGGCCTGCAAAACTAAATAATGAGGATTCAGTGTCCTGTCGTTGAGTGTAAGTTTTTAAACTTGCCATTCCATTTGCTTTGTATTTGTGGATATTTTTAGATCATTTTGTCAAGTATGTTTGCAAAGCAGTATTATTAAGCAATTAATAATTATATGAAGATACTTTTTCTTCATATTTCTTTTAAAAATACCCTGGTGAGGTCAATTTTCAACCTAAGTTCAACCGGAAGAAATATATCATGGTGTTTTCGATAGGATCAGTGAAAGATATTAACAAAACAAGCAAAATATATTGTCAAAAACTAGACAAGATGTATATAATAAATAGACCATTTCATGGTGTTTTTCCCAATACAATTTTTATGTCAGTTGGTGACATGTAAAAACCATATTTTCACACATCACTCGTTGACATAAAAACCATATTTTCACACATCACTCGTTGACATAAAAACCATATTTTCACACATTACTCGTTGACATAAAAATCATATTTTCACACATCACTCGTTGACATAAAAACCATATTTTCACACATCACTCGTTGACATAAAAATCATATTCTAAAAACAACATGAAATAGCCGCTATTTATTCATTTTTAATAAGAAATAATTTTATGTTTGTTACAATAACATACAAAACATCATATTCTTCGTTAAAGTACCGAAAACTGGTTTCACGAGGATATTACATACAAAGTCCACAGTTGTGTCCCCTGGGTGCCTATTGTCATGAACAGTGTACTAACTAAAAGTAAGAAAGGTAAACACTGAGATGAATATGTTTGTAGCATATACACTTTTACCCAATCAGAAAATCAAATATGTATTTACTCTAAAAACTATAAACTCTTTGTTACTTGAGATGGTTGTCTATGGCTATGTGCGGCTGAGCGTTATAATGTTGGTCTGTATTGGTGAAATGGAGGTTTAGCATCCATCCATCCATGTGACAGACAAGGGCGACATCCATGTGTGCATCAGCATTTTGTCATTTTCTATAAGCACTGCAAGGTCGGAAAGTTCATCAGAGCCGTGTATGACAACTATGAAATTAATGCCGCAGACAGATATTGTTTACCATGGTTTTGAATTTCAGCTCCAGCAGATCAATAACCATGGACAAACACCAAGAACAGTGGGAGATTGATGAGCAGACCGACTTCCTAATACCAACTCTCTTCATACTCATAGCTCAAGATGTGTCGGTGACAATGTCTGGTACAACAATCACCTGCTAAGATGCAGTGATTATCTCGGACAACTAGCTTACAGCTTAGTACACGACACAGACATTTTGTTTCAGGCAGCTATGTCCATCAAGATGTGGTAATTATCGAGACGTCTAGCTTACACTAGGAATGAGCTCAGACAATTTCAGCAGTATTGTTTCTTGTTTACAAATAAATACTTGGACTGTACTTAAATATCTGTACATGGATGTATATGTTCACAAATAAATACCTGGACTGTAGTTACATGTCTGTACGTGGATGTATGTTTACAAATAAATACCTGGACTGTAGTTACGTGTCTGTACGTGGATGTATATGTTCACAAATAAATACCTGGACTGTAGTTACATGTCTGTACGTGGATGTATATGTTCACAAATAAATACCTAGACTGTAGTTACATGTCTGTACGTGGATGTATGTTTACAAATAAATACCTGGACTGTAGTTACGTGTCTGTACGTGGATGTATATGTTCACAAATAAATACCTGGAATGTAGTTACATGTCTGTACGTGGATGTATGTTTACAAATAAATACCTGGACTGTAGTTACATGTCTGTACGTGGATGTATATGTTCACAAATAAATACCTGGACTGTAGTTACATGTACAAATAAATACCTAGACTGTAGTTACATGTCTGTACGTGGATGTATGTTTACAAATAAATACCTGGACTGTAGTTACGTGTCTGTACGTGGATGTATATGTTCACAAATAAATACCTGGACTGTAGTTACATGTCTGTACGTGGATGTATATGTTCACAAATAAATACCTGGACTGTAGTACACATGGATGTATATGTTCACAAATAAATACTTGGATTGTACTTACATATCTGTACATGGATGTATATGTTTACAAATAAATACTTGGACTGTAGTACACATGGATGTATATGTTCACAAATAAATACTTGGACTGTACACATGGATGTATATGTTCACAAATAAATACTTGGACTGTAGTACACATGGATGTATATGTTCACAAATAAATACTTGGACTGTACACATGGATGTATATGTTCACAAATAAATACTTGGACTGTAGTACACATGGATGTATATGTTCACAAATAAATACCTGGAATGTAGTTACATATCTGTACATGGATGTATATGATTACAAATAAATACTTGGACTGTAGTACACATGGATGTATATGTTCACAAATAAATACTTGGACTGTAGTTACATATCTGTACATGGATGTATATGTTCACAAATAAATACCTGGACTGTAGTTAGATATTTGTATGTTCAACAGCTGACATGTTAACCCTGCAGTACTAACCATATGTTTGACTGCTGACACATTAACCTTACAGTGTTAAAGGTAGGATCAACTCCAACAAGAGCCTTATGTGTTGGAAAGATGCATACCCGGACCACCAACACATACGGACACTTTAGCAAATGAAAAACGCGTAATTTTAGAGTTAATAAAAAACCATGATTATTCCTGCTAACTGGGGGCAGCCATTTTGTTTCGTTTTTGTGACGTCCGGTGGGATAGCTTGGGGCGAAGTGACGTCAGCTCCTGACCATCTCCTGTATGTACAGAGTAAACAAAAGCAGTAATTTTCGACAAGGCGCTTCTCTTTGATCAACCTGACTTGTAAAACAGCATAAATGACGTAATAATATAATAAACTATTTAACTAAATATATTTCAAGTTGCATTAACGGAAAAAAATGGGGTTATAGTATTTTTTCTCTATTTAATAATCCAAAGGAAAAATTTACACTATTTCGCCTATTGATATGCTACGTTGGGAGCAAAAACGACAACCCACGATACCCAAGTGATAATTTTCTTTTCTTTGGGACTACGTAATTGGTCAGTTCTGTGTTTTTAGATGGAAAAATCTACTTAATCAATAGTTTTACAGAACTATTTACAGTAATAAACCATGTCCATTACAATTTTAGGGGCGACAGGTAATATTCCACAATACCGGTATGTATTTTGGTGTCTAGACAGCGTCAATTAATTGGCTCGTCTGGTTACCAATCAAATACACACCTGCCAATCAGGAATCAAAGGTAGAAGCAACTAACGGCATAGACCAATTAACTAAGAAAACACTCCGTGTATCATTTCAGTACGTAGGTTAATGCATGGGCAAAACATTGTTAATTGTTTCGACTGTCAACACATCAACCCTACAGTACTGACCATGTGTTGGACTGTCAACACATCAACCCTACAGTACTGACCATGTGTTGGACTGTCAACACATCAACCCTACAGTACTGACCATGTGTTGGACTGTCAACACATCAACCCTACAGTACTGACCAGGTGTTGGAATGTCAACACATCAACCCTACAGTACTGACCATGTGTTGGACTGTCAACACATCAACCCTACAGTACTGACCATGTGTTGGACTGTCAACACATCAACCCTACAGTACTGACCATGTGTTGGACTGTCAACACATTCATCCTACAGCAGGGTTAGATCTTCATAATTTGTTCAGGGTGTTAACAGGACTACCTGGCTTTCATTTCAGATAGTCCCTTGAAGTTTCAGGTGGTCCATATTTTGTAATAATAAGTTAAAATAACGCTGTGGTTTGTTATTTTGATAATTTAGTACTGAGCAAATCATCATGCATGTTCTGTACATACTATTAAAGGGACATTCCTGAGTTTGCTGCATTGTAAGATGTTTCTGACTAATAAAGTATTTCTACAATTAAACTTACATATTAAATATATTTTAGTGTTTAGAATATCAGTGTCTGTATATTCAATGTGTTTCTGGTACATACGTACGAAAAAAAAAAAAAAAAAAAAAAAATGAAATTTAAACTACCGTAATACAAATATTAGAACAACCAGAACACGTTTAATATAGAGCCACCGATATTTTATGCAGAAAAATATATTTGATATGTAATTACAATTGTTAAAAGGTCTTTGTTAGTCGATAACATCTTAAAAAGTGCAGCAAACTCAGGAATGTCCCTTTAATAATTATAATATATCAATTCATACTAAAACACATCAAATCAATATTCAGGCTGGAACTGACACTGGTATTATATCAAATTATGTTGTTTGACCTGTTAAATATGAACTAAAATGATTAGTACGGCTACTACATTGCTCAGTGGCCTTGTTATTATTAGGGGCGTTTCTTCTCCCCAATCAGGACACCTAGATCTGTGCCTGTATATATATTTCATATGAAATCTTTACAAGCCCCCCATCCCCCACCAGCCCTGTAAATTACTTACCGTTTTGTCATGCGAAACTGAAACATTCAATTACCTACTCCAGTTGTGTTATGAATATTGCAACACAGTGAATAACAGACAAAACAGTTTAAAATATTTCTTTACAATAATATTTTAGCTTGTATTGGTTTAATAAAATATTTGTTAGCTATTATTGTAACGAAATATTTGAAAACTTTTAGTTTTAACTCGAACGATCTGTTATTCATTGTGATCCATTATTGATAAACTGACAGTACTATGGCTGAAATATAGTGTAATTGCCCACAAAAACATTACCTAGTCCCAAAACGTAAGCAGTTTAAATCAAAATTAAACTGTGTGCTTCAAACAATTTCACATCACACAAAGCACTTGTAAGCCCTGTATTACTAAATATGTTTATTTCCTTTAATTTGTGAATGTAAAAGAACCCCAACAATTTTAATGAGATTGAAGAATGATCATCGAAAATATGCTACTTTGGGTTAATGATTTCACAGTGAATAGCATTATTATTATTATTTGATTTCACTTGATTGCATTTGATTTCATTTTTTTTTTTTTAAATTTGGGGGGTGGGGGGTGGGTGGGGGTGGAGGGAAGGGGGATCTGGGTTGTTTTGTTGTTTTTTTGAGAGGGGAGGGTCCATAACGGACAAATTTAAATATTAAAAAAAGTAGGCTATACCACTATTTTTCAGGATGAATTTTACTTGTAGATACAAGACATTGCATTTCTTGACATTTAAATTTAACAATTATATATACCATCGGTTTTTCTTAGAAATTCCAGCGTTTTGCGCTCTCGAAGTGAGTCCGAGTCCGATACACACTCAGGTGGAGACTGCTTTGATCCCGTTTCAAATTTTGCTGCACGCGTGCCTACTCACTGTTCTTTAACATTAGTAAATTAAATGTTAATTGCATCAATTTAATTGTGAAACAAATGCGAAAACTTGCAGATGGACAACCTAATTTTGTAATACGAAACGCTACTACATTAGTGAAAAACCGACCGTGCAGTGGGAATTCCGTAACCTCGTTTTACGTCACACGTGTGTTGTGTAAGCTCACATAGATAAAGCGAAAACTAACTTTACAAAGAGTCTACTTATGCTGGATCGTAACGTTCTAAATGGCTTTTTTCTTGATTCTGCAACATTTTCAGCAATTTACTTCACGGACACTGACATAAAATACCATGATTTACAAATAAATGCCTAATTTCTTAAATGCCTGGGCGCTTATTCAAAGACGTGGGCCTACTTCTGATCAAATACAGTACTCGATATAATAATCTGGGGCCTCACACACACATGCATGCTTGCTGCAGACTATGCAATTACAAAAATTGCAAGTGTACAAAAGGGGTACACAGGCACTTTGTGTTTGGAAATTTTGGCCAGTCCTGATATAATAAATCAAACATAATAAATATTGTTAAAAGTTGATTGAAACATGCAAGCAGTTTTGCGTTAAAATGGGAAAAATTACATCTTTGTAACTCTGTGAAAATTAATATGCATGTATCGCCAATTTCCATAATGGCATTTCAATTAGAACACCTCGCCTAAATTTAACTTCGGTGACGCGTGTACCATTTTACGAAAATGAACGACAATTGTCGATTGATGCATAATTATAATTTTGCTGAGAATCGTCAACTTCCCAGCTCTTTCATTCCGATGTGACGTTGGTAAATTAAACTACCATTGTATGAAAATGTGCGAGGAATCCCGTTATGTTCCAAATTCAAGATGATTGTATTTTGGCAGAAGACTGCATCGACTACAAAATGTGTCACTTGCGCATGCTCAGTTTAGTCAGAATGCGGTAACAGTTAAAACGAAAACTGCATCACGTACTGTAAATGAATGTGATATGATGGGGGACCAGTCATGTTAATTATGATACAACTGTTTTCTGAACAAGCCAGTTTCTGCTGTTTGAAATAGGTTAGCATAGATCCACAAAACGTTCATTTGTGCTAAATAAATTTTAAAATTCCAGGTGTTCTGACGGTATACGTGTTTGCAGCTTCAGGTAGTCCTGTTAATTTTCAGGTAGTCTCAGACTACCAGACTACCGTTAAGATCGAACCCTGTACAGTATTAACCATGAGTTGAACAGTAAACACATTAATCCTACAGTACTAACCATATGTTGGACTGCTGACACATTAACCCTACAGTAATAACCATATGTTGGACTGCTGACACATTACAGTACTAACCATATGTTGGACTGCTGACACATTACAGTACTAACCATATGTTGGACTGCTGATACATTAACCCTACAGTACTAACCATATGTTGGACCGCTGACATTAACCCTACAGTACTAACCATGTGTTGGACTGCTGACACATTAACCCTACAGTAAAAACCATATGTGTTGGACTGCTGACACATTAACCCTACAGTACTAACCATGTGTTGGACTGCTGACACATTAACCCTACAGTACTAACCATGTGTTGGGACTGCTGACACATTAACCCTACAGTACTAACCATGTGTTGGACTGCTGACACATTAACCCTACAGTACTAACCATATGTTGGACTGCTGACACATTAACCCTACAGTACTAACCATATGTTGGACTGCTGACACATTAACCCTACAGTACTAACCATATATATGTTGGACCACCAACACATTATCCTACAGTACTAACCATATGTTGGACCACTGACACATTAACCCTACAGTACTAACCATATGTTGGACCGCTGACACATTAACCCTACAGTACTAACCATGTGTTGGACTGCTGACATTAACCCTACAGTACTAACCATGTGTTGGACTGCTGACATTAACCCTACAGTACTAACCATGTGTTGGACTGCTGACATTAACCCTACAGTACTAACCATATGTTTGACCACCGACACATTAACCCTACAGTACTAACCATGTGTTGGTCTGCTGACACATTGACCCTACAGTACTAACCATATGTTTGACCACAAACACATTAACCCTACTGTACTAACCATGTGTTGGATTGCTGACATTAACCCTACAGTACTAACCATGTGTTGGACTGCTGACACATTAACCCTATAGTACTAACCATATGTTAGACTGCTGACACATTAACCCTACAGTACTAACCATGTGTTGGGACTGCTGACACATTAACCCTACAGTACTAACCATGTGCTGGGACTGCCGACACATTAACCCTACAGTACCAACCATGTATTGGACTGCTGACACATTAACCCTACAGTACTAACCATGTGCTGGGACTGCCGACACATTAACCCTACAGTACCAACCATGTATTGGACTGCTGACACATTAACCCTACAGTACTAACCATGTGTTGGACTGCTGACACATTAACCCTACAGTACTAACTGCTGACACATTAACCCTACAGTACTAACCATGTGCTGGACCGCTGGCACATTAATCCTACAGTACTAACCATGTGTTGGACTGCTGACACATTAACCCTACAGTACTAACTGCTGACACATTAACCCTACAGTACTAACTGTGTTGGACTGCTGACACATTAACCCTACAGTACTAACTGCTGACACATTAACCCTACAGTACTAACTGCTGACACATTAACCCTACAGTACTAACCTGTGTTGGACTGCTGACCCACAGTAACCTACAGTACTAACTGCTGACACATTAACCCTACAGTACTAACTGCTGACACATTAACCCTACAGTACTAACCATGTGTTGGACTGCTGACACATTAACCCTACAGTACTAACTGCTGACACATTAACCCTACAGTACTAACTGCTGACACATTAACCCTACAGTACTAACCATGTGTTGGACTGCTGACACATTAACCCTACAGTACTAACTGCTGACACATTAACCCTACAGTACTAACTGCTGACACATTAACCCTACAGTACTAACCATGTGTTGGACTCCTGACACATTTACCCTACAGTACTAACCATGTGTTGGATGACTAACACATTTACCCTACAGTACTAACCATGTGTTGGATGACTAACACATTTATCCTACAGTACTAACCATATGTTGGACGGCTGATACGACTTGAGCAAAAAGAGGTTTGGCTTCTGCTTCAGGAAGTCGTCCTTCGTTGGATATCTTGGTGAAGAGTTCGCCGCCGCTGGCATACTCCATGACGATGTGCAGCTTGGCGAGTGTCTCAACGACCTCGTAGAGGCGAATGATGTTCGGGTGATGCAGCTGCTCCATGCTGGAGATCTCACGTGACAGCAGACGCTGCGTCTTCTGGTCCAGCTTCGTCTTGTCCAGGATCTTAATGGCCACCTTCTCTACAATCACAAACACAACCAAGTATAAAGAATTGTTAGTCCCGATCTTAATGGCCACCTTCTGTACAATCACAAACACAACCATGTATAAAGAATTATTAGTCCTGATCTTAATGGCCACCTTCTCTACAAACACAACCAAGTACAAAGAATTGTCAGTCCTGATCTTAATGGCCACCTTCTCTACAATCACAAACAACCAAGTACAAAGAATTGTCAGTCCTGATCTTAATGGCCACCTTCTCTACAATCACAAACAACCAAGTATAAAGAATTGTTAGTCCTGATCTTAATGGCCACCTTCTCTACAATCACAAACACAACCAAGTATAAAGAATTATTAGTCCTGATATTAATGGCCACTTTCTCTACAAACACAACCAAGTATAAAGAATTATTAGTCCTGATCTTAATGGCCACCTTCTCTACAATCACAAACAACCAAGTATAAAGAATTGTTAGTCCTGATCTTAATGGCCACCTTCTCTACAATCACAAACACAACCAAGTATAAAGAATTGTTAGTCCTGATATCTCTGATCTTAATGGCCACCTTCTCTACAATCACAAACACAATGAAGTATAAACCACTTGTTCTACAGACCATGTAGCTGTAGCTACCTTTCGATCAAACACCAAATCATATTAACCAATTAGTTCCATTTCCAATTTCCACAAACTGCTCCAAATTATGTGTCAAACACATTCGTGACCTGGACAGAGGACATGGTGAAAGTAAACACCTGCGCCCATGGCAGGCATGCACTACAAAAGCTTACTCTGACCATGTCCATGACCATGTCCATGACCATGTCGCTAGGTGTTAGACAATATGGAAGGTAAGTAAATCACTACTTGTTCATCAGCACCTCAGCATATTTTAGAAAATTTGTTTCTAATTTTCATTATTATTCATACTTACCTAATACTAGCACAACAACAATGCTATACGACCCTGAATTATAACCTCCACTGCAGAATTATCTCCCCTTGCCAGATGTATAACCTACACCCGCGCATGGGTAGACCGTATATCCTCGTTATCGATTCAAAGTCCGGAATAACTGAATAAAAAAAGACCTCCCTCGGGGCGGGTGGGAGGTAACGGTTGTTGTGCTAGTACTAGGTAAGTATGAATAATAATGAAAATTAGAAACAAATTTTCTAATAGTCTTATTCAACTTACCGTATTAGCACAACAACAATGCTATAACACCGTTAAAGCACGAGAATTTAACATTAAAGGGAGGAGGTAAGAAAACAAGGAGGACTTACCCATTCAACCAGTAGTGTTCGTCTCAAGTAATGATACAGTGAAAAAGCAACCCACATCATACGAGGTATAAAATGTCAAAGTGACTTTTAAATTGAAGAACTACAACCCCAATTAAAAGTAAACCAAGTTAACAAGGTGAGGAAACCCGCACACCAAGTAATGGTAAAAGACACTCGACTGCCCCAGATAGTCAACCATCCACACCCCACTCTCCAAACAGGAGGTGGAGAACTATCTCCCAGAAAGACTGCCGGTAGCGACCGGACGAAATAAGGGTCGCCCCCTACTTGTGGCCCTGCGCACCGAAATGACTTGCTGCCCTGCAATGACTGATTGAATCCGCCAAGTTCCGTCCGGACCAACAGCCATATCATGGAAATAAAACCAGTCAAGCGTGTGTCGACCTTTCCAAAACCCCGCACTCATGACCTTGAAAATGTCCAAAAAATCATGGAAATTAAGGGAAGCAGAAATCGCCCGAATCTCATGAGGTCGAACAGAGAAATTCCGCAGAACATGATCACCCGCCTTCTCATATGCCAGTTTGATGGTTACAGCAATCCATCTCGACAAAGCATTCTTTGTAATGTCTCCTGGTTGGCGAGTGAAAGAGATAAAGAGTCTCTTCGTGTTTTGCCGGAGATTTCTAGTACGCTCCAAATAGAATTTCAAAGCCCGCACCGGACAAAGAAGTCTATCAGAATTATCTGCAGAAAGCGTACGAGATAAACATTGAATGATGGCCGGAGGAAACTCTTCCCCTGGCACCTGGTTTTGACCTGTCCGTATTGTAATCCACCAAATCATGCAAAAAAGCATGAATCTCACTAATACGATGGCAAGCCGCTAAGTGAGACCAGAAACAAAGTTTTCCACGTCAAATGACGAAGACTGGCGAATTTCAAAGGCTCATAGGGCTTGCCTTTGAGTGCATGAAGAACCAGAAAAACATTCCATTTAGGCAAAATGGAAGGCTTCTCCACTGTGTTTTGGAACGACTTAAGCAAGTCATGCAACACGAGATTCGTTGAGAAATCTTGACGTCCACACTGCCTCAGAGTAGTGAAAATGGACGACCGGTGACTTCTCACTGTTTGAACCTTCAGCTGTCTTTCTTGGACAAGAGCCAGAAAGTACTCAGCTAAGTCATTAACAGTAGGCGACAAGGGATCCACGTCCCTCTCAGTCGCCCAACGAACCCAAGCGTGCCAGTGACATTGGTAGACCCTCTCCGTAGACTGGCGCTTCGAAGAGGAGACGAGCTCAGCAACACGTTTAGAAAAGCCTTGGTTTCGGAGGGAAACCCCGACAACCGCCATGCGTGAAGTCGGAAAACCTCCGGCTTCGGATGCCACTCTGTCCGACGCAGTCTCTGACTGAGCAGATCGGGTATCAACGGCAACCACACTGGCTCCTGCACTAAAAGTGACAGGAGAGGAGGAAACCAGGCTTGAGCTGCCCAACTCGGGGCTACGAGTGTGACACGACAAGGTTGCTGTCTGATCTTTGCCAGAACCTTGCCAAGCAGAACCGGAGGGGGAAAGGTGTAAAAATCCAGTCCCGTCCAGTCCATGCTCAACGCATCGTACTCCAGTGCCAGTGGGTCTGGTACCAGCGATACAAACACTGGCAACTGACTGTTCAGGCGAGTGGCAAACTTATCGAGTTGAGGACTCCCCCACAACTGAAGAACTCGATAAGCCACCGTCCGGTGCAACATCCACTCCGTCTGAACCGGGGAACGACGACTCAAAGCGTCCGCCAAGACGTTCATGGACGAAGGAATGTGTTTGGCCAATAACACCACTCCCCAATCATCGCACCATTCCAGAATCTCCAAAGCCGCAAGACTCAATGACAGGGATTTGGTGCCTCCCCACCGATTGAGGTACGCAACAACCGACATGTTGTCCGACCTCAACAAAATTCGACGATGTCGAATAACAGTCCTGAAATGGAGACAAGCGTGACGCACTGCTTCCATCTCCAACAGGTTGATGTGACGACTCCTCTCTGAAGGAGTCCACACCCCTGACAGATGTTGATCCAAAAGGTGTGCACCGAACCCCTCGAGGGAAGCATCGGTAAACAGGACCAACTCTGGAGAAAGTGGGTGTAAAGGAACGGCCTGGGACATACACTTGTCCACTAGACACTCTTGGATCGGAAGAATGAACCAAGGCCCCAATGGTATCACCAAATCCCAGCTGAGACCATCCCACACTCGGGACAAATGCCATTGAAGCGGTCTCTTGAACCGTCTGAACCACACATGCAGCACCGCCAGTGATTCGAGATGGCCTATCAACACATGGAGCATGCGCACCGACGCACTTTGCTCCACCAGAAAACGTTGCGCCAACGTCCTGAAATTGTGAAGTCGCGAATCCGTCGGAAGAACGGACGCCTCCACAAGGTTGAAAACCACCCCGAGATAAGTGAAAACCTGCGTTGGCACTAATTCCGACTTGACCCAATTGGGAATAAACCCCAATCGGAGAATCATGTCGATCACAAACTCCACGCCCACGAGACATGCCGTCTGCAACGCCGCCGGAATTAACCAATCGTCCAGGTGATTGTGCATCTGTATACCCAACAGATGTACACGCCCCACCACTGCCTTTACTACCCGAGTAAAGACGTGAGGGCTTGTGGCCAATCCGAACGGCAGAATTTGAAACTCGTAAGCTCTGCCGTCGTAGAGGAACCGCAAGTACTTCCAAAAATCCCGATGGATTGAAACATGCAGGTAAGCGTCCTTCAAATCGATGGACGCCCCCATTCCCCCACCTGAAGCAAAGCGCGAACAGACTGAACCATCTCCATCTTCATAGATGGAATAACGACGAAATAATTCAGCGGCTTCAGGTTTAGAATTGGTCGCCACTCGCCATTCTTCTTCTGGGCGAAGAACAGATGGGAATAAAATCCCGGAGTGCCCAAATCCACCTCCTGGATGGCTTTCTTGTCGAGAAACTCGACAACCATCTTCTCCACCAGTACTCGTTTGTCGACAGGCGGTACTGCAGGTAACCGGGGGGAGGACGTCAGTGGAGGGGGTAAGAAAATGGAATTCTGTACCCGTTGCGGACAACCGACAAAACCCATGGGTCCAGATCTGGCAGTTTGCACCAACTTTGAACAAAATGGCGCAATCTGCCCCCCACAGGAAGATCTGCTAACGGAACCTCCATAAGCAGATGTCGATTGTCCACGCACCCTCATCCCGGCCGCTCCCCACCCCTGGGCGCCTTGCCCCGAGCGGAACCACAAAAACGTGCCGGCTTCCCCCGAAAACGTCCCTGTTTCGATGAACCACGGGCATTACCAGACTGCACGCCCGAATCCGACACCACAGGGATCTGATAACTGTCAAGAAAAGTCGATTTCTTAACAGGTGGAGGCTTAAAAGTAGACGCCGCCTGGCGCTTACGAGCAGTTCGGGACGGAGCAGCAGGGACGAATTTCGCCGCTTCTTGGTCCATGACCAAGTTAAAATTGGTCCCAAAAAGTAAGGTTTCCCTTACTGAGCGACTACGAAAGTAGGTTTTAATCACACCCATCGCTCTGAGTCCCGCCAGGTAGTGATCCCGACGCAGAAGTAGACTGTTGGCAAAAACACGCCCAGCAAGCTGAGCGACGTGATAAGAGGCTTTAGAAGCCGCCAACAAACAACCCTTAGCCATCGGCGGAAGACCCGTACCTAAATGGTTATTGACTTAAAAAAGAAGTTTAGATAACCTCTCCAAAGTCTCTAAATCCGTGAGTGGCACACTGACATTAGGAGATGGGTGGCAGTCTGCCTTCACCCTAGCGGAAACGACTGCTGGATGTGAAAGGAAGGAAGCTCCCAATGTCTTATACGAAGACGTGGACAAAACCTTCGCTGCAGACAACAGTTTCCCGGTAGCTAAAGCTGCCGGAAACTCCTCCACCACCACCCCCAAAATACGATCGCTACCCGCAATCAAAGCATCAATCTCCGCAAGAGATTCATGCGCCTCGTGCGCTAACGGCAAGCCGAAATCCTACCGCGGAGCCTCCGTCGCTAAAGGCCGTTTTCCAAACGAAACACCCTTGTAAGACTGAACAGCCTCCTCCGACGGAATGGCATCCGCGCACACCAGTCGGACCTGTTCCCGTACAAAACCAAGAACCGCCTGGTAATCATAATCGCCGTCTGGCGTACCATTGGCCAAATTGGGAATCTCGTCAAGCACCGAACCTTCCCCTGAACCACACACTGATTCGGAGGGAAAATCCTCTTCCGAAGAAGAAATTTTTTCAAACGACGCGCCATGTGCTGACCATAGCGGAAACGAAACTGCATGGGCAGGACGATGCGGACCGGCCGAATCTGCAAACTGGTCCAACCCCGGTCTCGCTGGAAACCCCGGCGGTGGAGGGACTGGTGGAGGGACTGGTGGAGGCGATTTCCCTAGCCAGGCCATGAAATTCTCAAAAAGAGAAACATAGTCCCCCCGAGTCCCCCCTGAGGGCGACCCGAAACCATCGGACCCTGAACGAAAGGTTCCGCCCACACAGTCGAGGGATAACACCTGGAACGTCTACCCCGATCCGACAGGTCCGGATTGACCATCGGTGTAGACACAGGCGCACCCAAGAAAGCTGCAGTTTCCCTGATCCCTGCCAAAACAGACAAAGGGACTGGTGGTGTCGGTTGAACCGGACCGTCAGGAAATTCGTACACGTACGAATCCTGCGCCGAATTCTGAACCCAACGTACCACGTGTGGATTAGCCAACCCAGCTGACGTAGCCACATGCGAACAATCTAAAACATACAAACACACACAACCAACCGGTTGGAGCCCGAGGAAGCCGTGTCAGACATTAACCCCCTGTGTAAATTACCCAAAAGACCTAGTATGACAGAGTAAAACAAAATTACAAATTAATAAACAATTTGATTTTTTTTTTTTTACTACAGAACTCGAACACGACTGCAATGGAGGACTGCAGAATCAAAAAACGAGGATATACGGTCTACCCATGCGCGGGTGTAGGTTATACATCCGACAAGGGGAGATAATTCTGCAGTGGAGGTTATAACTCAGGGTCGTATAGCATTGTTGTTGTGCTAGTACAGTAAGTTGAATAAGATAAACTACAACTATTTTCAGGTGTGTACACAAGAAATTACATTTTGGAGTCTAGACTGTGGAGAGCGAAGTTTCTAGGTTTCAATGATATCTTATGTTGTGTAGTCTGCAGTTTCTTATCACACTTCTAACGTTTGCACAAGCTTAAATTGATTGTAGACATCAATCTGTCATATTTGACAGAGAAAACGTCCTCTATATATATCACCATATCAAATTTATAGTTGGAGATCAGACTAATGACAGCTCAAACAGCGTTCTGAAAGAGTTATCTACCTTTAGTGAGCGCATGGATTCCCATCTTGACCTGGGAGAAGTTTCCGGAGCCGAGTTCTCCACGGATACGGTAGAATCCAATTCGCTTGCCCAGCGTGATCTCCTTCATGTACCTCTGGTCTGTGTTCAGCTCGTGAGACAGCTGCTCGAAGGCCGAGACCTGCGGGACGGGTTTCGCCTCCTCGTCAGCCTCTGGGTCCTTCGACTTGATGGACGACTGCACATTGAGCTGTGTTGTGTTCTGAGATTCTTCACCATTCTGTATTTCACCCATCGTGCTGGTTTACTGAGTGGTCACACCACAGCTGGATCCACCCATCAAGTCAGAGTGTCTCGCGTTAACACAGACAGCACTGAAGACAGAAAACCTGCAAATAAACATAATGCATCAAGTCAGTGATTCACTTGTTAACACAGACAGCACTGAACACAGAAAACCTGCAAATAAACAAAATGCATCATTATTCAAGTCAGTGATTCACTTGTTAAAACAGACAGCACTGAACACAGAAAACCTGTAAATAAATGTAACACATGAAGTCTGTGATTCACTTGTTAACAAAAAAACTGAAAATAAATGTAAACAAGCATTTTGAGAGTACTACTAAAGCAATACATGTCCCTACTAGGCCCAACAATTTTTTGTATCTCCTAAATTCAAGGGCCATAACTTCAACTTGATATGTAAAGCTATATATACTACTCAAAAGAATTTAAGGGTCAGACGATATTTTCGACATTATTTTCTGAATGTCAATTATATTAGCTAGACCATAATGTCACGCATGGTATTGTTCCATTTTGACGAAAGTGGGTCTAAGCAACCCATAAATGAATTAAAATCCACTGTCATTGACACTGTCGACTAGTTCTAATGGCAAAAACATGCTTACATTTGCACGTAAATTAGGGTGAAAGCGAAAGGTCTGCTAAGTGCCCATAACTTGTTTTTTCACAAAGCGCTTCATTTGCACGCTTTGCATGTGTATTCCATGTTCCAAATGCTGAATTTCCGTATAATTGGAGCTTGCGTTCGTGTACGGTGCACACTCCAAATTCGACAATGGTACGACATCAACTGACTATCGAAGATCGAGAAAGGGCTATTGCTTGGCTTCAGGATGGCAATACGCAAAGAAATGTTGCTCTGAGACTTGGTGTCAGTCAGAGTGTCGTTGGCCGACTGTGGCAACGGTACCAAGCAACGAATTCTGTTCGAAATCGTCCACGTTCGGGAAGACCCCGAAGCACTACAAATAGCGAGGACCGCTACATCACCAATATGGCTCTACGTCAACGCACAACCACTGCACGCCGATTACGTGACAATCTGCGGACTGCAACTGGAACTCGAGTGTCTGATCAAACCATACGCAATCGTCTGAGAGCCAATAATCTACACTGCCGTCGCCAGGCTGTTCAACCACCACTCCTACCACGTCACAGAACGGCCAGATGTCACTGGTGCACACTTCATCTGCGGTGGCAACGTGTTCAGTGGGGTCGAGTGATGTTCACTGATGAGTCCAGGTTTATTCTCCAGTTCAACGACGGTCGGGTTCGTGTCTACAGACGTCCTGGGGAGCGCTTCGCTGACATTAACGTTAGACAATGTCACCGGTTCGGTGGTGGCAGCGTCATGGTGTGGGGCGGCATCTCTATCCACCACAGGACCCCCCTCTATGTGGTGGATGGCAATCTGAATGGAATCCGCTATCTGAATGAGATTATCCGGCCGTTGGTTCTCCCAGGCCTTCAGCAGATTGGCGGCGGGGCAGTTCTGCAGGATGACAATGCCAGACCCCACCGCGCCAGGGTGGTAACGGACTTTCTCAGACAACAAGGTATCACCAGGATGGATTGGCCAGCATATTCGCCTGACTTGGCCCCAATAGAGCACGCCTGAGACGAATTAGGCAGGAGAGTTCGGGATAACCATGCCCCTCCGGCCAACCTTCATGATCTGGGTCAACTTCTTATGGCAGAGTGGCAGGCCATTCCCCAAGAGTTCTTCAGACGTCTGATCAACAGCATGAGGCAACGATGTGTTGAGTGTATTCGCGCCAGGGGTGGATTTACACACAATTAAACGAATGTTCTAATGTGTAAAATCCATGTTTGACAACCTTCAACTTTGACAGCATGTCATGTGACTTTCTTGTATACAGTGACGTTTATTTGTGGTTTTTTGTAAATATGGAACAATAAATTAAATTTTTGGTGTAGTTTACATCATCAATCTAATACACTCTGAAACTTATTTGGTTATAAATTTTTGACCCTTAAATTCTTTTGAGTAGTATACAAATGATAAAGCTATATATAAAATTTCATCTTGATATCTCCAGGAATTGCAAAAATCCAGAAAAAAAATTCAACATCTCCTAAGTTCAAGGGCCATAACTGCGTTAAACATGGGTAAATCGCCATGAAAGTCAAACTTGATCTGTAACAGTACGTGATAAACCTATACACAAAATCTTAGCTAAATATCTGAAGGTCTTCTGAAAAAAAACGTTCGGAAAACACATTTTTACATTTCCTAAGTTCAAGGACCATAACTCTTGTCACAAATAGGTAAATAGTCATGAAAGTCAAATTTGATCTGTAACAGTACCGTGCATGATGAAACAACACACAAAATTTCAGCTCAATATCTCAAAGCCTTCTTCAAAAAACATCTGGAAAACACGTGGGACAGACAGACAGACAGACGGACAGAGATGAAACCTATAGTCCCCTCCAGTTGAACCGGTAGGGGACTAAAAATGTAGTCAGTTATTCACTTGTTAACAGACAGTATTGAACACAAAACAGGCCCGTAGGCAATGGGAAGGGGGGGGGGGGGGGGGGGGGGGGGAGAGATGGTCAACCTCATCCCACCGGTAACTTTTTTTTTGCAATATGCCCCCAGACCCCCCTAAGCAACTCTGGCGCTTCACGCCCTCGTATACCTCACCATATGCCTAAATGACATCCCCCCTCTCAAAATCCTGGCTACGGGCCTGCAAATAAACATAATGCATCAATAATGCATCAGTGATTCAGTCATTAACACAGACAGTACAGAACACAGAAAACCTGCAAATAAGCATAATGCTTCAGAGGGGTCACACTAATATGTAGAAAACTCATTGTGAATTATAATTATCAATACTCCTTTATATTTCTTTATTGTGCACATATGTTATGAGATAAACATCAGTGTGTGATTTTGAGGAGGGTCCAGGAGCCTAAGGCTTGTAAAAATCAGATAGGACTCTCTAGCTCGACTAACATACGAGCCCGCATGGCTCGTAAAAATCATGTAGGACTCTCTAGCTTGACTAACATATGAGCCCGCATGGCTCGTAAAAATCAGATAGGACTCTCTAGCTTGACTAACATACTTGCCCGCATGGCTCGTAAAAATCATGTAGGACTCTCTAGCTTGACTAACATACGAGCCCGCATGGCTCGTAAAAGTTATTTGTACAAATTACATTGATTCTTCGAAATGACACAGTCAACATATATCTCAAAATCCTGGGAAACCAGTCTTGAATAGCGATCTTTTCCATGATTTCATGCAACACATTTAGCGTATCTTCTGTTCTACTGGAGACGCATAGCAGGGCTCGCTGGGTTGGTGGTGGGCTCTACAGATTTGCTAACAAGGAGACCTTATGACACTTGAATATTATGTCATCAACGGAATATTACACTTGTATGAAATTAGTGAATGACACTCCAGCACCTACATTCATAAATCTGAATGACTAAAATGTATACACAATGAAAAATTGTATCTTAGTACAAAGCAGAGTGGAAGGGATGTTTTGATATTAATATATTAGTGGTCCAGTAATTAGATTGGCTCTAGGGTCTAAAATGGTTCTCCATCCCCTTCAGAATGTATGCAAATATCAGTCGAAATCACACTGTAAGTTTTGGATAAATTTTTATTTATTTTAAAACTGCATTCTTACATGTACTTGCCCATAATATTTTTCTACTTGTCCATCCAAAAATGTGCTTGTTTAAGTGAATAAATTAATAAAACTGGTATATGTCATGTATGTATTATATGACATTCTAGGTGTATCTTGCCAAATTCCTACCTCAAGCAATGTGAAAGTGCTGTGGCACACACAAATGAATGCAGTGATGAACTAGCTGCTGTGTATCTAACCACTACTCATTTAGTTAACATTTCGTTATTTCGAACAAATGGTACCCTGGATCAAAAACAGTTATAGCCAAAGTATTTGCCAAGTGGGATTTTTATTAACTATCATAAAAATGTTTTAGCCAAAATTAATTTGCACATTAATGTACATCGATAATATATATATATTATATATCAATATGAAAATGCATCTTTTCCAGCTAATTATGAACAAATTGGAATAAAGCCAACTCGTTATAATTTGTATATTAATTTAAAATATACACAAATCAGTTGCAGTCAGAACTCTGCATAGCCATCCAAAGATGACAGCAATAGGGGTAGAGTCAGTCAGTATATTACTTTGATTTCTAGCTGTGGGCCATGCTTTATCTCTATGAGTTGGAGGCTAGTGCCCCCAATTACCACCATCCACCCTCGCATTCAAGGCCTGTGACAATTAAATCAACAAATGTACAAAAACTTCAAAATACGGGGGGTGGGTGGGTAGATGTTTGTGGAGGGTGTTGTTTTTGCTTTTTCCAAACAGAGCTCATTACCTCTTTAAAAATAGGATTCTTCAAAATTTTGTTAGAGATTTTTTGGGTAAGAATTAGCCAATGGCTAATTTGGCTACCAACATTGCCATACCGTTCATACCTTAACATTTTTCTCTTCGTCATACTGGACCTATGGAAAAGTATCTTTCCATACTGACTGAAATTTAGAGGTGCATGATTGTCCTCATCATATTTTCAACTATTTTTTGTAACACTCATTACCAGTTCCCTGCTAAAATAACTTGCGATTGAAGTTTGGGACGTAGAGGCTTATTTGTTTTATAGACTGATCAAAAGCACACTAACTTACTATTGAGCTGAATCTCAATGAATAGAACAAAGCTAAGTAACTCTAATTTTAACTTATTTATACACAATCATAACTTGTCAACCATTCCCATTATTGGAAGACACTCACGGAAACAAGATGGTGAAGCTCATTGATAGAAATGTTTTTATTTTTGATTGAAGGCAAAATTAATATTACACAGATAATTAATATTACACAGATAATTAATAAGATAATTAATATTACACAGATAATTAATATTACACAGATAATTAATGCTGTTTTATTAAGACTTTAATATTTAATACTTCACTTGCACACGGGCAAGCCAGATCTTGTACATCAGTTGCCCAATCTGGTACCAGACAATGGTATTTTTTAACCCGAGCATATGGAAAATGTTGGACAAACAATGGAAAAGCTAGAAACACTGTAGAAAGGATTAAAATCGGGTATTGTGGATAAATCATGAAAACTTTCATCTATGTTCAAGAGTGGCTGCACACATTTAAAGGCTGTTTTACTTTTATATTAAATAATACACACTATTTAAAACACTCAATTAGGGTTTGAGCTGGATGCCAAACATTAATATTAATTTGGGAATTTGATCAGAAAATTTGTAGCCAAATTCAAGTAAAGATAATTATTTTCAGCAAGCATTTTAAGAGTACTGCTAAACCCCTACCACGCCCAATACATTTTAAGAGTACTGCTAAACCCCTACCACACACAATACATTTTAAGAGTACTGCTAAACCCCTACCACGCCAAATACATTTTAAGAGTACTGCTAAACCCCTACCATGCCCAATACATTTTAAGAGTACTGCTAAACCCCTACCATGCCCAATACATTTTAAGAGTACTGCTAAACCCTAACCACGCCCAATACATTTTAAGAGTACTGCTAACCCCTAACCACGCCCAATACATTTTAAGAGTACTGCTAAACCCCTAACCATGCCCAATACATTTTAAGAGTACTGCTAAACCCTAAGAGTAACCACGCCCAATACATTTTAAGAGTACTGCTAAACCCCTAACCACGCCCAATACATTTTAAGAGTACTGCTAAACCCCTACCACGCCCAATACATTTTAAGAGTACTGCTAAACCCCCATAACCATGCCCAATACATTTTAAGAGTACTGCTAAAAACCCCTAACCATGCCCAATACATTTTAAGAGTACTGCTAAACCCCTAACCATGCCCAATACATTTTAAGAGTACTGCTAAACCCCTACCATGCCCAATACATTTTAAGAGTACTGCTAAACCCTACCATGCCCAATACATTTTAAGAGTACTGCTAAACCCTACCACGCCCAATACATTTTAAGAGTACTGCTAAACCCCCCATTTTAAGAGTACTGCTACCATGCCCAATACATTTTAAGAGTACTGCTAAACCCTACCACTGCCCAATACATTTTAGAGAGTACTGCTAAACCCTAACCACGCCCAATACATTTTAAGAGTACTGCTAAACCCTACCACGCCCAATACATTTTAAGAGTACTGCTAAACCCTACCACACCCAATACCACATACATTTTAAGAGTACTGCTAAACCCTACCACGCCCAATACATTTTAAGAGTACTGCTAAACCCCTACCACGCCCAATACATTTTAAGAGTACTGCTAAACCCTACCACACCCAATACATTTTAAGAGTACTGCTAAACCCTACCATGCCCAATACATTTTAAGAGTACTGCTAAATCCCTACCATGCCCAATACATTTTAAGAGTACTGCTAAATCCCTACCATGCCCAATACATTTTAAGAGTACTGCTAAATCCCTACCATGCCCAATACATTTTAAGAGTACTGCTAAATCCCTACCATGCCCAATACATTTTAAGAGTACTGCTAAACCCCTACCATGCCCAATACATTTTAAGAGTACTGCTAAATCCCTACCATGCTCAATACATTTTAAGAGTACTGCTAAATCCCTACCATGCCCAATACATTTTAAGAGTACTGCTAAACCCCTACCACGCCCAATACATTTTAAGAGTACTGCTAAACCCCTACCACGCCCAATACATTTTAAGAGTACTGCTAAACCCCTACCACGCCCAATACATTTTAAGAGTACTGCTAAACCCCTACCACGCCCAATACATTTTAAGAGTACTGCTAAACCCTAACCACGCCCAATACATTTTAAGAGTACTGCTAAACCCCTACCACGCCCAATACATTTTAAGAGTACTGCTAAACCCTACCACACCCAATACATTTTAAGAGTACTGCTAAACCCCTACCACGCCCAATACATTTTAAGAGTACTGCTAAACCCTAACCACACCCAATACATTTTAAGAGTACTGCTAAACCCCTACCATGCCCAATACATTTTAAGAGTACTGCTAAACCCCTACCATGCCCAATACATTTTAAGAGTACTGCTAAACCCCTACCACACCCAATACATTTTAAGAGTACTGCTAAACCCCTACCACACCCAATACATTTTAAGAGTACTGCTAAACCCCTACCACACCCAATACATTTTAAGAGTACTGCTAAACCCCTACCATGCCCAATACATTTTAAGAGTACTGCTAAACCCAATACATTTTAAGAGTACTGCTAAACCCCTACCACGCCCAATACATTTTAAGAGTACTGCTAAACCCCCAATACATTTTAAGAGTACTGCTAAACCCTTACCACACCCAATACATTTTAAGAGTACTGCTAAACCCCTACCACACCCAATACATTTTAAGAGTACTGCTAAACCCTACCACACCCAATACATTTTAAGAGTACTGCTAAACCCTAACCACACCCAATACATTTTAAGAGTACTGCTAAACCCCTACCACGCCCAATACATTTTAAGAGTACTGCTAAACCCCTACCATGCCCAATACATTTTAAGAGTACTGCTAAACCCCTACCACGCCCAATACATTTTAAGAGTACTGCTAAACCCCTACCACGCCCAATACATTTTAAGAGTACTGCTAAACCCTAACCACACCCAATACATTTTAAGAGTACTGCTAAACCCTTACCACACCCAATACATTTTAAGAGTACTGCTAAACCCTAACCACACCCAATACATTTTAAGAGTACTGCTAAACCCCTACCACGCCCAATACATTTTAAGAGTACTGCTAAACCCCTACCACGCCCAATACATTTTAAGAGTACTGCTAAACCCCTACCACGCCCAATACATTTTAAGAGTACTGCTAAACCCTAACCACGCCCAATACATTTTAAGAGTACTGCTAAACCCCTACCACGCCCAATACATTTTAAGAGTACTGCTAAACCCTAAACCACACCCAATACATTTTAAGAGTACTGCTAAACCCCTACCACGCCCAATACATTTTAAGAGTACTGCTAAACCCCTACCACGCCCAATACATTTTAAGAGTACTGCTAAACCCCTACCACGCCATACATTTTAAGAGTACTGCTAAACCCCTACCCGCCCAATACATTTTAAGAGTACCTAAATACCCAATTTTAAGAGTACTGCTAAACCCTACCACGCCCAATACATTTTAAGAGTACTGCTAAACCCTAACCACACCCAATACCACTGCCCAATACATTTTAAGAGTACTGCTAAACCCTACCATGCCCAATACATTTTAAGAGTACTGCTAAACCCTAACCACACCCAATACATTTTAAGAGTACTGCTAAAACCCTACCACGCCCAATACATTTTAAGAGTACTGCTAAACCCTAACCACACCCAATACATTTTAAGAGTACTGCTAAACCCCTACCATGCCCAATACATTTTAAGAGTACTGCTAAACCCTACCATGCCCCTAACCACGCCCAATACATTTTAAGAGTACTGCTAAACCCCTACCACGCCCAATACATTTTAAGAGTACTGCTAAACCCTACCACGCCCAATACATTTTAAGAGTACTGCTAAACCCCTACCACGCCCAATACATTTTAAGAGTACTGCTAAACCCTAACCACGCCCAATACATTTTAAGAGTACTGCTAAACCCCTACCACGCCCAATACATTTTAAGAGTACTGCTAAACCCCTACCACGCCCAATACATTTTAAGAGTACTGCTAAACCCTAACCACACCCAATACATTTTAAGAGTACTGCTAAAACCCTACCACGCCCAATACATTTTAAGAGTACTGCTAAACCCTACCACGCCCAATACATTTTAAGAGTACTGCTAAACCCCTACCACGCCCAATACATTTTAAGAGTACTGCTAAACCCCTACCACACCCAATACATTTTAAGAGTACTGCTAAACCCCTACCACGCCCAATACATTTTAAGAGTACTGCTAAACCCTAACCACACCCAATACATTTTAAGAGTACTGCTAAACCCTACCACACCCAATACATTTTAAGAGTACTGCTAAACCCTACCACGCCCAATACATTTTAAGAGTACTGCTAAACCCCTACCACGCCCAATACATTTTAAGAGTACTGCTAAACCCCTAACCATGCCCAATACATTTTAAGAGTACTGCTAAACCCTAACCACGCCCAATACATTTTAAGAGTACTGCTAAACCCTAACCACACCCAATACATTTTAAGAGTACTGCTAAACCCTACCACGCCCAATACATTTTAAGAGTACTGCTAAACCCCTACCACGCCCAATACATTTTAAGAGTACTGCTAAACCCTAACCACACCCAATACATTTTAAGAGTACTGCTAAACCCCTACCATGCCCAATACATTTTAAGAGTACTGCTAAACCCTTACCATGCTCAATACATTTTAAGAGTACTGCTAAACCCCTACCACGCCCAATACATTTTAAGAGTACTGCTAAACCCTAACCACGCCCAATACATTTTAAGAGTACTGCTAAAACCCTAACCATGCCCAATACATTTTAAGAGTACTGCTAAACCCCTACCATGCCCAATACATTTTAAGAGTACTGCTAAACCCCTACCACGCCCAATACATTTTAAGAGTACTGCTAAACCCTAACCACACCCAATACATTTTAAGAGTACTGCTAAACCCTAACCACGCCCAATACATTTTAAGAGTACTGCTAAACCCCTACCACGCCCAATACATTTTAAGAGTACTGCTAAACCCCTAACCATGCCCAATACATTTTAAGAGTACTGCTAAACCCTAACCACACCCAATACATTTTAAGAGTACTGCTAAACCCTAACCACACCCAATACATTTTAAGAGTACTGCTAAACCCTACCACGCCTAATACATTTTAAGAGTACTGCTAAACCCCTACCACGCCCAATACATTTTAAGAGTACTGCTAAACCCTAACCACACCCAATACATTTTAAGAGTACTGCTAAACCCTACCATGCCCAATACATTTTAAGAGTACTGCTAAACCCCTAACCATGCCCAATACATTTTAAGAGTACTGCTAAACCCCTAACCACGCCCAATACATTTTAAGAGTACTGCTAAACCCCTACCACGCCCAATACATTTTAAGAGTACTGCTAAACCCCTAACCATGCCCAATACATTTTAAGAGTACTGCTAAACCCCTACCATGCCCAATACATTTTAAGAGTACTGCTAAAACCCTACCACGCCCAATACATTTTAAGAGTACTGCTAAACCCTACCACACCCAATACATTTTAAGAGTACTGCTAAACCCTAACCACGCCCAATACATTTTAAGAGTACTGCTAAACCCCTACCACGCCCAATACATTTTAAGAGTACTGCTAAACCCCTACCACGCCCAATACATTTTAAGAGTACTGCTAAACCCCTACCACACCCAATACATTTTAAGAGTACTGCTAAACCCCTACCACGCCCAATACATTTTAAGAGTACTGCTAAACCCTAACCACACCCAATACATTTTAAGAGTACTGCTAAACCCCTACCACACCCAATACATTTTAAGAGTACTGCTAAACCCCTACCACGCCCAATACATTTTAAGAGTACTGCTAAACCCCTACCACGCCCAATACATTTTAAGAGTACTGCTAAACCCCTAACCATGCCCAATACATTTTAAGAGTACTGCTAAACCCTAACCACACCCAATACATTTTAAGAGTACTGCTAAACCCTAACCACACCCAATACATTTTAAGAGTACTGCTAAACCCTACCACGCCTAATACATTTTAAGAGTACTGCTAAACCCCTACCACGCCCAATACATTTTAAGAGTACTGCTAAACCCTAACCACACCCAATACATTTTAAGAGTACTGCTAAACCCCTACCATGCCCAATACATTTTAAGAGTACTGCTAAACCCCTAACCATGCCCAATACATTTTAAGAGTACTGCTAAACCCCTACCACGCCCAATACATTTTAAGAGTACTGCTAAACCCCTACCACGCCCAATACATTTTAAGAGTACTGCTAAACCCCTAACCATGCCCAATACATTTTAAGAGTACTGCTAAACCCCTACCATGCCCAATACATTTTAAGAATACTGCTAAACCCCTACCACGCCCAATACATTTTAAGAGTACTGCTAAACCCTAACCACACCCAATACATTTTAAGAGTACTGCTAAACCCTAACCACGCCCAATACATTTTAAGAGTACTGCTAAACCCCTACCACGCCCAATACACTTTAAGGGTACTGCTAAACCCCTACCACGCCCAATACATTTTAAGAGTACTGCTAAACCCCTACCACACACAATACATTTTAAGAATACTGTTAAACCCCTACCACGCCCAATACATTTTAAGAGTACTGCTAAACCCTAACCACACCCAATACATTTTAAGAGTACTGCTAAACCCCTACCACACCCAATACATTTTAAGAGTACTGCTAAACCCCTACCACGCCCAATACATTTTAAGAGTACTGCTAAACCCCTACCACGCCCAATACATTTTAAGAGTACTGCTAAACCCCTAACCATGCCCAATACATTTTAAGAGTACTGCTAAACCCTAACCACACCCAATACATTTTAAGAGTACTGCTAAACCCTAACCACACCCAATACATTTTAAGAGTACTGTTAAACCCTACCACGCCTAATACATTTTAAGAGTACTGCTAAACCCCTACCACGCCCAATACATTTTAAGAGTACTGCTAAACCCTAACCACACCCAATACATTTTAAGAGTACTGCTAAACCCCTACCATGCCCAATACATTTTAAGAGTACTGCTAAACCCCTAACCATGCCCAATACATTTTAAGAGTACTGCTAAACCCCTACCACGCCCAATACATTTTAAGAGTACTGCTAAACCCCTACCACGCCCAATACATTTTAAGAGTACTGCTAAACCCCTAACCATGCCCAATACATTTTAAGAGTACTGCTAAACCCCTACCATGCCCAATACATTTTAAGAATACTGCTAAACCCCTACCACGCCCAATACATTTTAAGAGTACTGCTAAACCCCTACCATGCCCAATACATTTTAAGAGTACTGCTAAACCCCTAACCATGCCCAATACATTTTAAGAGTACTGCTAAACCCCTAACCATGCCCAATACATTTTAAGAGTACTGCTAAACCCCTACCATGCCCAATACATTTTAAGAGTACTGCTAAACCCCTACCACACCCAATACATTTTAAGAGTACTGCTAAACCCCTACCATGCCCAATACATTTTAAGAGTACTGCTAAACCCCTAACCATGCCCAATACATTTTAAGAGTACTGCTAAACCCTAACGACACCCAATACATTTTAAGAGTACTGCTAAACCCCTACCATGCCCAATACATTTTAAGTGTACTGCTAAACCCCTACCACGCCCAATACATTTTAAGAGTACTGCTAAACCCCTACCACGCCCAATACATTTTAAGAGTACTGCTAAACCCTAACCACACCCAATACATTTTCTTATCTTCTAAGTTCAATGGTCATAACTGTTAAAAATGGGTAAATCGCCTTGAAAGTTGAACCTGATCTGCAACAGTACATGAAAAAGCTATATACAAATTTGCAGCTCAATACCTTGATAGCTACAGACAGATAGACAGACAAACAGACAGAATGACCGAGACAAAACCTATACTACCCTCTGGTTGCACTGGTAGGGGACTGAAAATAGCTACTCCTACAAACACAAATTTTATTTAATGAGCTTTTTTACGAATTAAAAATGGTATACTAGTATCTTCACCAATTACAAGTTTAGTATCTTTGTTTTCACATTTAGTGATTTGATGAATGACAGCTTCAACCCTACTTAATCCATATCTTGATGTCACACTGTTCTTCTAATTGGTGATTATTATTTTAAAATCTACAGCTATGATAAAATGCAATTTTAACTTTTTGTGTCTGTTCAGGGATTTGAACCCATTACTGACTGAACTTGGACAATGAAACAAGTACAGTTTAGTCAACAAGGCCACACATCCGCCTTATAAACGTGATACTAGTGATAATAACGAAGATTGTTGAATCTATATTAAAAAATTAAAGATTACATGTTTGGCAGTTTTATCACGCTTGGTATCAGTGATCCATTGCTGAGAATTTATCAGCTCAATTGTTCAGGTCCGAAAGAATGCTATGGTTTTGTGTTATCCATTTTTCTTTGCCGTTCTTTTTTTCAATGAAATATATAAATACTAGTTAAGTTGGTAGTCATGTAAAAAATTTTTAATGAACAATGGATTAAGTTGGAAAATGCACTTGAAAAGTGTGGATTATTTTTCACAATTATTTTCACAACTATAGATACATATAAAATAGAGAGAAGCAGAAGTTATATTCCAATGACTTTTGTTTCCTGGGGTTTCTTTAACACAAATATTATCAGAATTTTAGTATCCATTACAAACATCACAAGTTGGAGACTTCCATTAAGTAACCTAATATACAGAGATGAATGAGTATGATTTTAACAGATTCCATAGAGCTTAATGAAAGAATATGTTTATTTTATACTTTAAAAAATTATTCAGTATTTAATTAATTTCAAATACAGTAGTAAGCTAATGATTTCATTACAAAAGTTTGCCTGAATTATGATGTATTTTAATACTGAAAATCTGTGGCCTGTAAGCAACTGGTTGAACCGACTTAGATCTTAAAGGGACAATTAAGGCATCTGATCTGGTATGCATTTCAACGATATATAACGCACATTATTGCTTAATACCAACAAGTATAATCATATAGTTAATTGATAAAACACTTAAATGTGACGGCTATTATATATAACGGGCGCAGCCATTTTGTACCATCCCAGTGAATACGCCCTCTGGCGAGCTGGTGGTTACGTAATGCCTAACGTGTCACGTCAGGAATTAGTCTTCGAACTGAAGAAACAAAACATACCTGATTTTTTGCAGATGCATCGCAATGTTCTGTAAGAATATCCATCCCAGTAAGCCGGCAACATAATACAGTTATTTCAACACTTTGACAATGGTGGCTTATTTTGTATTGAAAAATAATATATACTTGTTTTGTACATAAATTAACCCACGTACTGAAATAATAATCGGAGTGTGTTCTTGGTTAATTGGTCTTTTCTTTCCGTGGCCTGTACCTGTGGTTCCCAATTGGCAGGTGTATATTTAGACGGTCCCCAAACACTGTGTCTAGACACACTAAAAAGATGTGCCTCTTTTATTAAGATCACAAGGTATTGTCTGTTAGCCGCGCAGATGCCCCTCAAATTGTAATGGACATTATCACTTTATTACTGTAAGTAATTCTGTAAAACCCTTGATTAAGTAGACTTTCCCATCTAAAATCACAAAACTGACCAATTACGTAGTTCCAAAGAAAAGAAAATTATTACTTGGGTATCGTGAGTGATCATTTTTGCTTGAACATACCCTACTCCATTTCGTTCTATTGATGCAAACTGAAATATATTTAGTTAAATAGTTTATTATACTATCAAGTCATTTATGTTGTTTTACAAGTCAGGTTGATGAAAGCAAAGCGCCTTGTCGTAAATTAGAGCGTTTGTTTACACTGTGCTTAAGAGGGGTTGGACGGAGCTGACATCACTTCGCCCCAAGCTATACCACAGGACATCACAAAAACTGAAACAAAATGCCTGCCCCCAGTTAGAACAAATAGTCATGTTTTTTTATTAATTCTAAAATTACACGCTTTTCATTTGTTAAAGTATCAGTATATGTTGGTGGTCCGGGTATTCATCTTTCCAACACATACGTCTCTTGTTTGAGTTTATCCTCCCTTCAATGGTAACCGTATTGTATTTGTAAAATATGTAGACCTGCAATAATAAGATAGGGATATTTTAATAAATGTACCAATTAACCAAGTAAAAGATGTGAAGTCCGTGGTGTTGACAGCTTCTATGCCAGATGGTTTTCATAAGTGATCAGGTCTGCATGTGACATTGGCCAACTACACACTGGATTTCACTGATAGGTGACCCTCAACAGCATGTTACCCGTGTTTTCGTGAAGTTCGTCACATATAAATTTATAACAGTCAATAACCGGTCACAGAAGAGAATGCGTCATTGTACATATTATATTTGGTTAAATACTGATAGATAATGTACACCAGGTATTCATTTTTCTGCCATTGAGGAGCTTTACCAAACACAGTAATGATGCCCGACCTATTCCCATGTTTCTGGGATCGATCCCCATCCATGGGCCAATTGGGGTATTTCTCGTTCCACTCAGTGCACCACGACTGGTATATCAAAGGTTGTGGTATGTGCTATCCTGTCTGTGGGATGGTGCATATAAAAGATCTCTTGCTACTAATGGACAAATTAAGAGATTACCATATGGGTCTATTTGATCCCACAAATGTCGGTGCGGTTGTTGAGTTCAAGCCCTACACCGATGTACATCTGAACAGTGGCACCTGCCATCGGTGCGGTTGTTGAGTTCAAGCCCTACACCGATGTACATCTGAACAGTGGCACCTGCCGTCGGTGCGGTTGTTGAGTTCAAGCCCTACACCGATGTACATCTGAACAGTGGCACCTGCCGTCGGTGCGGATGTTGAGTTCAAGCCCTACACCGATGCTGTTCATTGCCATGACTCGGCACACCTCCCAGACAGAAGGTCAGCTGTAATTAACCTACCCGTGACACCCACTCCAACCAAATGAATGAATGAATGAATGAATGTTTAACGACACCCCAGCACGAAAAATACATCGGCTATTGGGTGTCAAACTATGGTAATGCAAATAAATAAAGTGATGATCAACATCAATATAAAAATTCAAGACAAACAAAAACAGTGTAAAGAACTGTGCAAAAACACAAATATCACAGAATTTTACGGATACTGAATTTTACTCAAAACTTCAATTTTGTGCTGTACTGGCCATTCTCAAAGAGAATGTTACACCCCTGCACCACGGTGAGGTTACAGCACACGCAGGGGCCCACTCCAACCAATGTAGTATTGCAGGATCTTCAATCCCAAGTGGATCAAGAAAGAAAAAGAAAGAAATGTTTTATTTAACGACGCACTCAACACATTTTATTTACGGTTATATGGTGTCAGACATATGGTTAAGGACCACACAGATTTTTAGAGGAAACCCGCTGTCGCCACTACATGGGCTACTCTTCCGATTAGCAGCAAGGGATCTTTTATTTGTGCTTCCCACAGGCAGGATAGCACAAACCATGGCCTTTGTTGAACCAGTTATGGATCACTGGTCGGTGCAAGTGGTTTACACCTACCCATTGAGCCTTGCGGAGCACTCACTCAGGGTTTGGAGTCGGTATCTGGATTAAAAATCCCATCCCTCGACTGGGATCCGAACCCAGTACCTACCAGCCTGTAGACTGATGGCCTGCCACGACGCCACCGAGGCCAGTGCCAAGTGGATCAATGCCGTGACTCGGCACATCTCTCAGACAGAATGTCAGCTGTAATTAACCTACCCATGACACCCACTCCAACCAATGTAGTATTGCAGGATCTTCAATCCCAAATGGATCAATGCCGTGACTCGGCACACCTCCCAGACGGAAGGTCAACTGTAATTAACCTACCCGTGACACCCACTTCAACCAATGTAGTATTGCAGGATCTTAAATCTCAAGTGAATCAATGCCGTGACTCGGCACACCTGCCAGACGGAAGGTCAGCTGTAATTAACATACCTGTGACCCCACTCCAACCAATGTAGTATTGCAGAATCTTAAATCCCAAGTGGATGTAAGCATAGAAAATGCTTGGTAATGGAAAATTAGTATTGCCTTTCTCAATACTGTTAACAGTTTCAAAGGCTGTTGATCAAATGTCAGTATCTAAAGCTGGCTAGTCAAACCTTACTATGAAATTATTTTCCCAATATATGGATCACCAAATCACTATCAATAAGGAGTTATTTGATTGGTTATGGTAGGTGTAATCCACTTATCTTGTTGGGAATATGATGTAATTCAAATTAGACCAAAATGCAATGTGATTTTTACACAAAACAAACACAGCTGAAGTACTGATTAAAAAGTTATTTTTGCAACATAATTCCTTTGAATTGCTTTATTGATTTTCTGTAATTGAATAAAGGAGTTTTAAAGAATTACCCTGGAAGAAAATTAAATTGTGCACAATGTATAAAAGTGGCTGGTAATAGTCTTTGGTGTATAAAGGGAATTGTAATGGCAGCAGCTTAATGAAACCTTGCAGGTAATAAAGCGAATAACCGTAGTTTTAAAAACACCATTCCGGTTATGTGTTCCGCTGGCAAGTCGTGTAATGATAATGTCTAGAGTTTTTAAAAAAGGAAGGAAACGGTTTATTTAATGACACACTCAATACATTTTATTTACGGTTATATGGTGTCTGAAGAGTTTTTAAAAAGATCATGCTGCAAATTAGGAGAAGCTTTTGCGACAGCTGTGAGTTTCTCTTCTCACTTTCGTAATGACCATATCGAACACCTACCAATAACAGCTGTCACAAGGACCATATCGGACACCTACAAATACTGTCACAATGACCGTATCAGACACCTACAAACACTAGCTGTCACAAGGACCATATCGGACACCTACAAACGCTAGCAGTCACAATGTCCATATTGGACACCTACAAATACTAGCTGTTATAATGGCCATATTGGACACCTACAAACACTAGCTGTCACTATGACCATATCAGACACCTACAAATACTAGCTGTCATAAAGAAAATATCAGACAACTACAAACACTAGCTGTCATAATGACCATATCAGACACCTACAAATACTAGCTGTCACAATGACCGTATCGGACATCTACAAATACTAGCTGTCATAATGACAATATCAGACAAACACTAGCTGTCACAATGACCATATCGGACACCTACAAACACTAGCAGTCACAATGACCATTTGGACACCTACAAATACTAGCTGTCACAATGACAATATCCGACACCTACAAATACTAGCTGTCACAATGACAATATCAGACACCTACAAACACTAGCTGTCACAATGACCATATCAGATCCTACAAATACTAGCTGTCATAATGACCATATCAGACACCTACAAATACTAGCTGTCACAATTACCATACGAGACACCTACAAACACTAGCTGTCACAATAACCATATCGGACACCTACAAATACTAGCTGTTATAATGACAATATCAGACACCTACAAACACTAGCTGTCACAATGACCATATTGGACACCTACAAACACTAGCTGTCACAATGACCATATATGGGAAGTCCAAAGTAAACTGAAGCAGTTCAAAGTGACGGGCATGGAAACGAAATAGTAATTACACCTGCAAGTACAGACAAAGAAACCTGTTTCATTGGCGATGGCACAGTTTTATGTTATCGATCTCCAATGTAAAAGTTAGTTTGTTTTGTGTAACAACACTGTTGATTGATTAATCATCGGCTATAACTGGATGTCAAACATTTATTACGGTAATTCTGACATGAAGACTTCAGAAGAAACAGACTGCATTTTTGATTAGCAGCAAGGGATCTTTTATTCACATTTTCCCTGATGTCCAATGTAATTATAAGGCAGAAAATTTTAATAACTAATTTTGGACTGGTAGTAATTATAGAAAATAAAATATACTAAAGACCACTGTCCTTGAGCTGTTTTCTAGTCAGTTTTCAGCAGGAAGAGGGAGTGATCACTCCCGTTCCCCTCCACACTCACCAGGAAAGTGGAGTGATCACTCCCGTTCCCCTCCACACTCACCAGGAAGGGGGAGTGGTCACTCCCGTTCCCCTCCACTCTCTCCTGAATAGATTTTAGGACAGTGACAAATTGATCACCTTGCAATTAAAATGTTTAATACATTTTATTTAAAACTTCACAAGACAAAACAAGAATTTTATTCTCTTATGACTGAAGTATGGAGAAAAAAAATAAAAAAATAATTTACAAAGTTTTTTCTGTAGTGAATGGTCAACTCGCCCCATAACAATTACAAACATGCCCAGTGATTGGTTAATTCACTCCAGTTAACGATCACCACACCTTAATTTCATTTTAAGTACATCCAAACAAAATTAACATATTTTGACCTTATTATTAATACCTTCAAGTTAGTTTAGTCTCAGTAAGAACTTCAACACTACTTTTATTTATAAATATAAATATACATTACACAAAGGTCTTCACATAATTATATAATTATTATTTTTAATGTAAATATTCAAATTCATATATAATTATTATTTTTAATGTAAATATTCAAATTCATATACAGGGCACAATATTTCACGCGAACCGCCGTTCTGTTCGCGTGTTGGTTACGCAAAATTAAATTTACGCGAACCGCAAATCGGTTACGTCATGATTTGTAAACGTTCAGAAATTAAAACTTGCAAACTTCACGATTACAGGAAGTTTATTCATGCAGACATACTACTGGTATTCCGACAAATGTTTTAGACTGATTTTTAGATACTTGATGCGCAGCAAACCAGTAAGCAACGTTATATAGCAACAGTTGTAACTTGCGACCAGTCTACAGTTTTAAAACAGTTTTAAAGAAATGTGCTCGGACCAATTGTAGACATACTATTGTATTGGCTATAATTTTACATATGTTAAAAACAGTTTTAACGTAAACAGGAATCCAAAAGTGTCAAAAAAATTTAACAATACTAACATCGCATAATGAGCTTTAAAAAACCCACATTTGGAACGTCACTGTAGTACATAAGTACCATCGATGAAGTGAAAGTAGCATAGCCACCGCAAATCGCAAAAAGGAATCCCTACAAATGAGTATTTATCTATTTCAAAGGCGTAGCGCTCATTACGCACGTGCGTAATGTAAAAACAAAATCCGGGAATAGGTCGAGGCTGTCTGTAATTGTTCTATAAAATATTCTCTTAAAACTGATTCGAAAAAAGATTTTTAAAAATGCATCTACAGGCGTTCTGAGTTTCAAACTTTTCACAGAGGGAGGCCCCCCGAATCTCCCCGCTTGGGCACGCCTTTGGCGTGCGTAATTCTAAGAAAATTTCTGGCTACGCCCCTGTATTTTGTTTCAGTACTGGGGCTAATATTCAGTTCTTTTATAATATTGTAAACTTTAGCAAGCATTAAAGACATTTTCTTTTTTATTGTAAAATGTTTTCTTTTGTATTTGTTTTAACATTGTTTCAGCTAAAAACTATGTATTTAAAATATAATTTCAACGTAATTTTGAGGTAACCGATCAGATAACCCATGGGTTATGCAAATATAATTCACGTAACCGAACAATTGGTTACCTAGGTAAAAACCACGTGAACCGACTTCCAGTTACCTCAGATTTCGAAATATTGTCCCCTGCATATACAGATACCCTTGTTTAGAACAAG